>NC_090450.1:1019427225-1019687225 GCF_031143425.1 Pleurodeles waltl | reverse complement strand
AACTTACCTAAATGTCCCTGGGGTGGGTCCCTCCATCCTTGGGTGTCCTCCTGGGGTGGGCAAGGGTGGCAGGGGGGGTCCTGGGGGCATGGGAGGGCACCTCTGGGCTCATTTTGAGCCCACAGGTCCCTTAACGCCTGCCCTGACCCAGGCGTTAAAAAGCGGCGCAAATGCGGGTTTTTTGACCCGCCCACTCCCGGGCGTGATTTTTGCCCGGGAGTATAAATACGACGCATTTGCGTCGCAGTCATTTTTTTGGACGGGAACGCCTACCTTGCATCTCATTAACGCAAGGAAGGCGTTCACGCAAAAAAATGACGCTCTTTACTCCTACTTTGGCGCTAGACGCGTCTAACGCCAAAGTATAAATATGGCGTTAATTTTGCGCCGAATTTGCGTCGAAAAAAACGACGCAAATTTGGCGCAAACGGAGTATAAATATGCCCCTTAGGGTGCAGACTGGAATCTGCAACTCGCTTCCTCCAGACCGTAGTACCACCACCTCGTTCCGGATCCTCAAATGGACCTCAAACTCTTCTCTTTCCAAAGACATTCTTCTCAGTAACACTCCTCACGAAGCCTCTCACTCGGCATAGGCCTCACGTTTATTCATAGCCCTCACATTTATTCACAGCCCTCACTTTATTCACAGCCCTCACTCGGCATAGCCCTCACGTTTATTCACAGCCCTCACGTTCATTCACAGCCCTCACATTTATTCATAGCCCTCACATTTATTCACAGCCCTCACGTCTACTCACAGCCCTCACATTTATTCACAGCCCTCACATCTATTCACAGCCCTCACGTCTATTCACAGCCCCTCATGTTTATTCATAGCCCTCACGTTATTCACAGCCCTCACGTTTATTCACAGCCCTCACATCTATTAACACCCCTCACATTTATTCACAGCCCCTCACGTTTATACACAGCCCTCACGTTTATTCATAGCCCTCACGTTTATTCACAGCCCTCACGTCTATTCTGAGCCCTAATGTTTATTCATTGCCCTCATGTTTATCATAGCCCTCACGTTTATTCACAGCCCTCACATTTATTCATAGCCCTCACATTTATTGGGGTAACCCTAACTGCTACATAACACTTTCGATGGATATAACTCTGAACATTAATTTAACCGAATTAAGTTACCAAGGCTTTTATACTTTTTGATGCAAAACTGCGCTAACGCAGTTTTGCGTAAAAAAAATTAGCGCCGGCTAACGCCATTCTGAAGCGCCATGCGGGCGCCGTATTTATTGAATGACGTTAGCCGGCATTAGCCACCGTCGCCCGTCTGGTGTGCGTTAAAAAAACGACGTACACCAGGCAGCGCCGGCGTAGGGGGATATGGGGCTTGGGCGTCAAGAAATGGGGCAAGTCAGGTTGAGGCAATTTTTTCACCTCAACCCGATTTGCGCCATTTTTTTTTCACTCCCAACCCCCATAGAAATGACTCCTGTCTTAGCAAAGACAGGAGTCATGCCCCCTTGCCCAATGGCCATGCCCAGGGGACTTCTGTCCCCTGGGCATGGTCATTGGCATAGTGGCATGTAGGGGGGGCACAAATCAGGCTCCCCTATGCAACAAAAAAAAAAAAAAAAAAATTACCTGAACTTACCTTAATGTCCCTGGGATGGGTCTCTCCAGCCTTGGGTGTCCTCCTGGGGGTGGGCAAGGGTGACAGGGGGTGTCCCTGGGGGGCATGGGAGGGCACCTCTGGCTCCTTCAGAGGCCCACAGGTCCCTTAACGCCTGCCTTTTGCAGGCCGCTAAAAAACGGCGCAAAAGCGGCCGTACGTCATTTTTTTTGACCCGCCCACTCCCGGGCGTGAATTTTGCCCGGGAGTATAAATCCGACGCACATGCCTCGGAGTCGATTTTTTAGACGGGGAACGCCTACCTTGCATATAATTAACGCAAAGTAGGTGTCCACGCTAAAAAATGACGCTAACTCCATGGACTTTGGCGCTAGACGCGTCTAACGCCAAAGTATAAATATGGAGTTAGTTTTGTGTCGGAATTGCGTAAAAAAAAACGACGCAATTCCGGCGCAAACGGAGTATAAATATGCCCCCTTGTATTTAACTCTGTACACATGTAGGGGCATATTTACAAGAACGTGGCACATTGTTTCCGATGCACCACTTTTGTTGCGACGCCCCTGTCCCACCTGCCAACACCATGGTCGCGCCGTATTTACAGTAGGGTGCATCATTGCGGTCGTTAGGGCAATAACGTCAACATTTCTGATGCTATTGTGGCGCTTTGCTGTGCTAGCATAAAAAATGTTGACGCTTGTGCAGCAAAGCACAGGAGGCCCATTGCTTAAAATGTCTGCATGATTTTAACGCCTGCTCTGAGCAGGCATTAAATATGATGGAAAAAATGGTGCAGTGAAATGTTTTATATTTCACTGCGCCATCTTTTTGGGCCTCTCTGCATGGGAAGGCCCCTTGCACACATTATGCCTGACGCAGGCATAATATGGCACAAGGGAGAGCAAAGTGGCGCAGTGCGTGCATTGTACCACTTTGTAAATACGGTGCGGCTTCTGGACATGACTGGACAGTGCCCTCTGCCGCTGCTGCCACTGGACCACGGAGAAAACACGACCCCCACCCTCCGTTGCTGCACACAAAGGTAAGGAACTGCATTGATTGTGTATGTTGAGGGGTCACTGCACATTAGCTCTGAGCCACTGCTGATACAGACGCCAGTGATTTTGTAAGATTACTGTGACACGCATATGTCGGGGACATGAGTAGGTCAGACACTGGTGGAGACACAGGTGTACACAACACATATTGCACACATACACAACTATCATTATGGAGTCAGTATTCATTGGCAAATGAATGCTGGCACCACAATGATGGTACAATCACACATCTGAACTGTGTCCATGTTGTCGCATTGCAAGGGGACCTGTACCTTTCATATTGTGCTTTAAGTTGTGTGTGTGAGTCAGTACGTGTATGTATGTGTGTGATGTGATTGGGTGGTTGAGGTAGTGGGAGGTGTACTAGGTGCTGTGGTTGTGTCAGTATGTATGCCATTTGGATATGGCATTGATGTGGTTGTGAAAGTTGTGCAGTGTGTTGGGTTGCTGAGTGCATCATACAGGTGAGTGTTGGGTGGAAGTTGCTGTCGTCATGTGTGAAGTTGTGATGTTGTGTGAGTGTTTGTGTGGATGTGTGTATAGTTGTGTTAATGGTTATGTCTGTGTCGTGTGTTGGTGCCGCATCACTAGTGTGTGTATGGTGTGGTATGGATGTGAGGCAATGTGTGTTTGTGGCATGTACATCTTGTGTTGGAATGACAATGGATAATGTTGTGTATGTGGTGGGTTGTGTCGTGTGTGATGCAAGGGGACACATATGGCAAAGGTAGTGTGGATATAGGCCTCTATTCCGTGGCCACTGCTATTGTCCGCTGTCCATTGAGTTCTGCGATGTCCTCCCTCTGTCAGCAAACCAGAACACCGCCTGCAGGACTGTTCCATCTAAATACACCGGGTGGAACACCGTCGACTTGGCAGTCTTCTCAGTTACGTCGCCACAGGGGTTTGGCGGAAACACCGTCAAGATGTAAATCAGGCTCTAAGTCTCGCCATGAGTAACCACAGTAGCTATATTGTCTCCTACTTCCTCGTTACTCTTCATTTCTCTTGTAACGTTCTTTGTTCTATTGTAAAGCACTGTGGCGACTCTGGGTAATGTCTGCGCTGTATAAAATCACATAAATAAATAAACTGACTAGTAGGTTTCTTAGAGTTTGGGGAGCTATAGCCCCGCTGTAAAGCGTTGGTGCTCCTCTCACCAGAGTCGCAGTTCACCTGCTCTGTTTAATGCAGCGCAGGAGCAGGAGGGCACCGGATGTGCAGCTGTGGAGAGTTCACTTGGTTGCACCTCCATAGACCCACCAGGTCACAGGGCCACTCACCCTATCCCGGTTACAGCCAGTCTTACACAGCAGGACAGGGTGGGCACATTCCACAATGGCCGCCACACTCAGGGTGAAGAATGCCTCACTCAAGGCCTTTGGTATTCTGTTCTCTGAGAACCACAATCATTTGCCAGCCATGGCATCAAAGATGGTCTCAGGGCCTTCAGTGGCCCACCCCTGCCTCACACAGAGGTCCAAGCTCGATCCTCCAGGCTTGAACTGAGCCCCTTGGGCCCTAATGTGAGGTTTGGTTGTGAATGAAAACCCACATAGTAGAATTCCCTTCAGGATATCAGGCGTTGGTAGATTCTACTCCAGGTGTAGAGTTTACTGACGAATGAAAGGTATTCAGTCATCTTGAAACTCAGGCCCTAAGTGGTCATTTTGAGCATTGACCCTGGTGGGCGGCCCTGTGGGCGCGGACCGACAGAAGACCCCTCAGCCGCCCTTTGTAAAGACCCACCCTACAGGGCAGGAAGCGTTTGGGAAAAATGCACTCACCATGTTTACTTGTCTCAGATCTGAAAGTCTCTTTAAAACACAGGGGGTTATTCTAACTTTGGAGGAGTGTTAATCCGTCCCAAAAGTGACGGTAAAGTGACGGATATACCACCAGCCGTATTACGAGTTCCATAGGATATAATGGACTCGTAATACGGCTGGTGGTAAATCCGTCACTTTTCCGTCACTTTTGGGACGGATTAACACCTCCTCCAAAGTTAGAATAACCCCCACAATGTCGCAGGTGAGGTACACAGTATATGGTCTTTATATACCATTACAAACACTATTAACATTCAGATGCATCTATCATAGTTGCCTACCACGTGACTCAAGTGGTCGTTTTGAAAGTATCTGGCCTTCTAAAACTATTCTCTAATGACCGGGGGCAGCACATGTTCACTGGATAAAAATCTCAAACTGAAATTAATGGTTATTCGATTTAAGTTGGTTTTCCACACAAAGCTAATCAAAATAAATTATTATTGATTATTTGTAAAAGGTCATCAGAAAATTGCCTGTTTTATCAGGACCTACGTGTTGGAGTTATTCATCATGTGGAACATTAGATTGGATAAGGTCATCGTTGAGTCAAATTTATCAAAACAATGCCAATGCGGAGATATGAGTCTATAACCCACAGGCCGGTGTCTGGCCGCAGTGCACCCGGGCTGCATGTCACTTCCTGCAAGGGTCCTGGGAAAACAACTTTGAGGGTCTTCCAGTGTAAAAGAGACACAGTTACCTGTACCCACTTTTGAGTGTCTAACAATCACCATCAGCCGTTCTAGCATCTCTCTTTGTCTGATGATGTCTGCTTGGGTTTTGAGAAGTTGTGTGACGTCGTTCTCAGCAACAGCTGTTATAGCACTTCTCTTTGACTGATGACGTCTGCTTAGGTTTTGAGATGTCTTGTGACGTCATTCTCACCATCAGTCATTCTAGCATCTCTTTTTGTCTGATGATGTCTGCTTGGGTATTGAGAAGTCGTGTGACTTCATTCTCAGCAACAGCCGTTCTAGCATCTCTCTTTGTCTGATGACATCTGCTTGGGTTTTGAGATGTCTTGTGACGTCATTCTGAGCAAACAGCTGTTCTATTGTCTCTCCTTGTCTGATGACGTCTGCTTACGTTTTGACATGTCTTGTGTCGTTATTTTCAGCAACAGACATTATAGCATCTCTTTGTCTGATGACGTCTGCTTGGATTTTGAGATGATTTGTGACATCGTTCTCACCATCAGCCGTTCTAGCATCTCTCTTTGTCAGATGATCTCTGCTCAGGTTTTGAGAAGTCGTGTGACATTGTTCTCACAAACAGCCGTTCTATCACCTCTCTTTGTCTGATGACGTCTGCTTCGGTTTTGAGATGCCTTGTAACGTCATCCCTCAGATCACTCCTTTAAGCTCCTACCAACAGTGCACACACAGCAGACAGGTTTGCCTGTCCACACAAACACCCCGTGTCTGATCTGTCCTCTGTTTGAGGGCACAGCTCACCAGCAAGAACCATTCCATGAGAAGTCCCTCAACCACCGACTGCGTAGTATCACTTCTGTAGACCACTCTCTTAGTAAATACACAAGTTTGCATGTCACAGTAAGGACTGTGGCCTCCCCGTGCTGTACACGGAGGCTGAATGTATTCACAAGGATGCCTCAGGGGCCAGTGTGAGAAAGGCCAGAACAGGCATGTTTTGTAGCTGTGCCTAAAGATGTAAATGTTTTATTTTGGGATTATCAAAAATGTCCACACATTCCTCTGGATAATTCCAAAACTGAGGGAGACGTTTGTAGATCAAAGTCACTACTTGGAGGAGAGTAGATTCCTTGATGAGACACAGGTGAGGTTTAGACCAGGACAGGGCACAGATGCTACACTGGGAGAGGCTATCAGTCTATCACTTGACAGGTACACCACTCTCAAAATACTGTGGATCAGATGAGTGCACTGCTCTCAAAATACTGAGGATCAGAGACATAGACCACTCTCAAATATAAATACTGATGGTCAGAGAGGTACACTACTCTCAAAATACTGATGGTCAGACCGGTACACCACTCTCAAAATACTGAGGGTCAGAGAGGTACACCACTCTCAAAATACTGATGGTCAGACAGGTACACCACTATCAAAATACAGAAGGTGAGAGAGCTACACCACTCTCAAAATACTGAGGGTCAGAGAGGTACACCACTCTCAAAATACTGAGGATAAGAGAGGTACACCACTCTCAAAATACTGAGGGTCAGAGAGGTGCATCGCTCTCAAAATACTGATGGTCAGACAGGTACACCACTATCAAAATACAGAGGGTCAGAGAGGTACACCACTCTCAAAATACTGAGGATCAGAGAGGTACACCACTCTCAAAATACTGAGGGTCAGAGAGGTACACCACTCTCAAAATACTGAGGGTCAGAGAGGTATAGCACTATCAAAATTCAGAGGATCAGAGGTACACTGCTCTCAAAATACTGAGGGTCAGAGAGGTACACCACTCCCAAAATACTGAGGATCAGAGATGTACACCACTCTCAAAATACTATGGATCAGACAGAAGCACTGCTCTCAAAATACTGAGGATCAGAGAGGTACACCACTCTCAAAATACTGATGGTCAGACAAGTACACCACTCTCAAAATACTGAGGATCAGAGAGGTATACCACTATCAAAATACTGTGGATAAGACAGGTACACATCTCTCAAAATAACAACGGTAAAAGAGGTACATTGCTCTCAAAATATAGAGGGTCAGAGAGGTACACCACTCTCAAAATACTCAGGGTCAGACAGGAACACCACTCTCAAAATACTGAGGTTCAGAGAGGTACACCACTTTCAAAATACTGAGGATCAGAGAGGTACACCACTCTCGAAATACTGACGGTCAGAGAGGTACACCACCCTCAAAATACTGAGGGTCAGACAGGTACACTGCTCTCAAAATACTGAGAATCAGAGAGGTACACCACTCTCAAAATACAGTGGAACAGAGAGGTACACCACTCTCAAAATACTGAGGGTCAGAGAGGTACAGCCCCCTCAAAATACTGAGGGTCGGAGAGGTACACTGCTCTCAAAATACAGAGGGTCAGAGAGGTACACCACTCTCATAATACTGAGGATCCGACAGGTACACCACTCTCAAAATACTGAGGGAAAGACAGGAACACCACTCTCAAAATACTGAGGGTCAGAGAGGTACACCACTCTCAAAATACTGAGGGTCAGAGAGGTACAGCCCCCTCAAAATACTGAGGGTCAGAGAGGTGCACCACTCTTAAAATACAGAGGATGAGAGAGATACACCCCTCTCAAATACTGAGGATCAGAGAGGTACACCACTCTCAAAATACTGAGGGTCAGACAGTAACACCACTATAAAAATACAGAGGGTCAGAGAGCAACACCGCTCTCAAAATACAGAAGGTCAGAGAGGTACACCACTCACAAAATGCTGAGGATCAGAAAGGTTCACCACTCTCAAAATACAGAGGGTCAGAGAGGTACACCACTCTCAAAATACTGACGATCAGAGAGGTACACCACTCTCAGAATACTGAGGATCAGAGAGGTACACCGCTCTCAAAATACTGAGGATCAGAGAGGTACACCACTCTCAAAATACTGAGGATCAGAGAGGTACACCACTCTCAGAATACTGAGGATGAGAGAGGTAGACCACTCTCGAAATACTGAGGATCAGAGAGATACACCACTCTCAAAATACTGAGGATCAGAGAGGTACACCACTCTCAAAATGCTGAGGATGAGAGAGGTAGACCACTCTCGAAATACTGAGGATCAGAGATACACCGCTCTCAAAATAGTGATGGTCAGACAAGAACACCACTCTCAAAATACTTTGGACCAGACAGGTCAGACAGATACACCGCTCTCAAAATACGGGGTGTCAGAAAGATACACCGCTCTCAAATTACTGAGGGTCAGAAGGATACATCGCTCTCAAAATACAGAGGGTCAGACAGAAACACCGCTCTCAAAATACTGGGGGTCAGAGAGATACACCGCTTTTAAAATACTGATGGTCAGACAGGTACACCATTCTCAAAATACTGAGGGTCAGAGAGGTACATCACTCTCAAAATACTGAGGATCAGACAGGAACACCACTCTCAAAATACTGTGGATTGGACAGGTGCACTGCACTCAAAATACTGAGGGTCAGACAGTTGCACCGCTCTCAAAATACAGAGGGTCGGAGAGGTACAACACTCTCAAAATACTGAGGATCAGAGAGGTACACCACTCTCAAAATACTGAGGGTCAGACAGGAACACCGCTCTCAAAATACAGAAAGTCAGAGAGGTACACCATTCACAAAATACTGAGGATCAGAGAGGTACACCACTCTCAAAATACTGATGGTCAGACAGGTACACTGCTGTAAAAATACTGGGAGTCAGACAGGTACACCGATCTCAAAATACAGAGGGTCACAGAGGTATACCACTCTCAAAATACTGATGATAAGAGAGGTACATCACTCTCAAAATACAGAGGATCAGAGAGGTACACCACTCTCAAATTACTGAGGATCAGAGAGGTACACCACTCTCAAAATACTGAGGATCAGAGGTACACCGCTCTCAAAATACTGATGGTCAGACAGGAACACCACTCTCAATATACTGTGGATCAGACAGGTCAGACAGGTAGATCGCTCTCAAAATACTGGTGGTCAGAAAGATACATCACTGTCAAAATACTGAGGATCAGAGAGGTATACCACTCTCAAAATACTGAGGGTCAGACAGGTACACCACTCTCAAGAGGGTCATACAGGTATACCACTCACAATATACAGAGGGTCAGAGAGGTACACCGCTCTCAAAATACTGAGGATTAGAGAGGTACACCACTCTCAAAATACTGAGGAACAGAGAGGTACACCACTCTCATAATACTGAGGGTAAGAGAGGTACACCACTCTCAAAATGCTGAGGATCAGAGAGGTAGACCACTCTGAAAATACTAAGGATCAGAGATACATCGCTCTCAAAATACTGATGGTCAGACAAGAACACCACTCTGAAAATACAGGTCAGACAGGTACAACCGCTCCCAAAATACTGGAGGTCAGAAAGATGCACTGCTCTCAAATTACTGAGGATCAGACAGATACACCGCTCTCAAAATACAGAGAGTCAGACAGAAACACCGCTCTCAAAATACTGGGGGTCAGAGAGATACACCTTTCTCAAAGTACTGATGGTCAGACAGGTACACCGGTCTCAAAATACTGAGGGTCAGAGAGGTACACCACTCTCAAAATACTGAGGATGAGAAAGGAACACCACTCTCAAAATACTGTGGATCGGGCAGCTGCACTGCACTCAAAATACTGAGAGACATACAGTTTCACCGCTCTCAAAATACAGAGGGTCAGAGAGGTACACCACTCTCAAAATACTGAGGATCAGAGAGGTACACCGCTCTCAAAATACTGATGATCAGACAGGTACACCACTCTCAAAATACTGAGGGTCAAAGACGTACACCACTCTTAAAATACTGAGAGTCAGACAGGTACACTGCTCTCAAAATATTGAGGGTCAGACATGTACACCACTCTCAAAATACTGGAGGTCGGACAGGTACACAGCTCTCAAAATACTGTGGATTGGACAGGTGCACTGCTCTCAAAATACTGATGATCAGTCAGGTACACTGCTCTCAAAATACCGAGGGACAGAGAGAAACACCGCTCTCAAAATACTGAGGGTCAGAGAGGTACACCACTCTCAAAATACTGGGGGTCAGACAGGTGCACCGCTCTCAAGGGTCAGACAGGTACACCGCTATCAAAATACTGAGGGTGAGATAGATATACCGCTCTCAAAATACTGAGGGTCAGACAGATACTCCGCTCTCAAAATATTGAGGGTCAGAAAGGTTCATCACTCTCAAAGTGCTGAGGTCAGAGACGTACACCGCTCTCAAAATATTGTGACTCAGACAGGTTCACCACTCTCAAAATACTTAGGATGTGACAAGTACACTGCTCTTAAAGTACTGAGGGTCAGACAGATACACTGCTCTCAAAATACTGGGAGTCAGACAAGTACACAGCTCTCAAAATAATGAGGATCAGAGAGATACACCACTCTCAAATTACTGAGGGTCAGAGAGGTACACCGCTCTAAAAATACTAAGGGTCAGACAGGTACATCGCTCTCAAAATACAAAGGGTCAGACAGGTACACCACTCTCAAAATACTGAGGGTCAGACAGGTACACCGCTCTCAAAATACAGAGGGTCAGAGTGGTACACCGCTCTCAAAATACAGAAGGTGAGACAGGTACACACACCACTCTTAAAATACTGAGGGTCAGAGAGGTACACCACTCTCAAAATACTGAGGGTCAGAGAGTTATACCGCTCTCAAAATACAGAGGGTCAGAGAGCTACACCGCTCTCAAAATACAGAAGGTCAGAGAGGTACACCGCTCTCAAAATACAGAGGGTCAGAGAGCTACACCGCTCTCAAAATACAGAAGGTCAGAGAGGTACACCACTCACAAAATACTGAGGATCAGAGAGGTTCACAACTCTCAAAATACTGATGGCCTGACAGGTACACTGCTCTCAAGATACTGAGAATCAGAGATGTACACCACTCTCAAAATACTGAGGATCAGACAGGTACACCACTCTCAAAATAAGAGGGTCAGAGAGGTACACCGCTCTCAAAATACTGAGGATCAGAGAGGTACACTACTCTCAAAATACTTAGGATCAGAGAGGTACACCACTCTCAGAATACTGAGGGTCAGAGAGGTACAGCACTCTCAAAATGATGCGGATGAGAGAGGTAGACCACTCTCGAAATACTGAGGATCAGAGATACACCACTCTCAAAATACTGATGGTCAGACAGGAACACCACTCTCAAAATACTGTGGATCAGACAGGTCAGACAGGTAGATCGCTCTCAAAATACTGGTGGTCAGAAAGATACACCGCTGTCAAAATACTGAGGATCAGAGAGGTATACCACTCTCAAAATACTGAGGGTCAGACAGGTACACCACTCTCAAGAGGGTCAGACCGGTATACCACTCACAATATACAGAGGGTCAGAGAGGTACACCGCTCTCAAAATACAGAGGATCAGAGAGGTACACCACTCTCAAAATACTGGGGAACTGATAGGTACACCACTCTCATAATACTGAGGGTCAGAAAGGTACACAACTCTCAAAATGCTGAGGATCAGAGAGGTAGACCACGCTGAAAATACTGAGGATCAGAGATACACCGCTCTCAAAATACTGATGGTCAGACAAGAACACCACTCTCAAAATACTGAGGGTCAGACAGGTACACCATTCTCAAGAGGGTCAGACAGGTATACCACTCACAATATACAGAGGGTCAGAGAGGTACACCGCTCTCAAAATACTGAGGATTAGAGAGGTACACCACTCTCAAAATACTGAGGAACAGAGAGGTACACCACTCTCATAATACTGAGGGTCAGAGAGGTACACCACTCTCAAAATGCTGAGGATCAGAGAGGTAGACAACTCTGAAAATACTGAGGATCAGAGATACATCGCTCTCAAAATACTGATGGTCAGACAAGAACACCACTCTGAAAATACTCTGGACCAGACAGGTCAGACAGGTACACCGCTCCCAAAATACTGGAGGTCAGAAAGATGCACTGCTCTCAAATTACTGAGGATCAGACAGATACACCGCTCTCAAAATACAGAGAGTCAGACAGAAACACAGCTCTCAAAATACTGGGGGTCAGAGAGCTACACCTTTCTCAAAGTACTGATGGTCAGACAGGTACACCGCTCTCAAAATACTGAGGGTCAGAGAGGTACACCACTCTCAAAATACTGAGGATCAGAAAGGAACAACACTCTCAAAATACTGTGGATCGGGCAGGTGCACTGCACTCAAAATACTGAGAGTCACACAGTTACACCGCTCTCAAAATACAGAGGGTCAGAGAGGTACACCACTCTCAAAATACCGAGGATCAGAGAGGTACACCTCTCTCAAAATACTGATGATCAGACAGGTACACCACTCTCAAAATACTGAGGGTCAAAGAGGTACACCACTCTTAAAATACTGAGAGTCAGACAGGTACACTGCTCTCAAAATATTGAGGGTCAGACAAGTGCACCGCTCTCAAGGGTCAGACAGGTACACCGCTATCAAAATACTGAGGGTGAGATAGATATACCGCTCTCAAAATACTGAGGGTCAGACAGATACACCGCTCTCAAAATATTGAGGGTCAGAAAGGTTCATCACTCTCAAAGTGCTGATGTCAGAGAGGTACACCGCTCTCAAAATATTGGGAGTCAGACAGGTGCACCACTCTCAAAATACTGAGGATGCGACAAGTACACTTGTCAAAGCCCAGCTCACCTGAGTCCTTGTTCAGTTCTGATGGAGGTTGAAGACAATCCGACCCCACCCTGAAACTGCTTGTTCCAGCACACTAGTTTTTAAAACAGTGCACTAAGAACAGAAGCTCAAGGGAAGGGGGGAAGTGGATAACATAAAATAAAGAGACAACACCGTTCTTGCGTTTCCACTGTTGAAGTGCTGCACAAATCTGCGGCCCTCTCTGACTTCTGTAGAAACTGGTGCCTAATGAAACATAAACAAAGAACAGATAAGTACAACCTATTCCTAACTGGGTTCCTGACTATCCCTTTATTTATTAGAAATTTTCTTCTAAAAGTACCTCTTGGATCCTGGTCTCTAGTTTCCAGGTTTGGAATGTGTTACTGCTCTGGGATGTGCTTTCTATTACTCTAAAGCTTCTAAAACATTAAACAAATACCGTTATCAGAATTACTAATATCAAACATTCATCTTAATATAACTAAAGCCTAAATTCCCAATAGCAGACTCACTTTTCCCATATTTCCAGAATCTTTTATAAAACAAATACTGTACTTTTACGTCAAAATACAGCATGTAATTTGTGCAAGTCCTTGAAAGTATTCTTGTAACAAAGAGTTTGAATCACAATGTTCGTGGAAGGTATCTTGTTTCCAGAAATTGTTGTCAAAGTTCTTTCAGGTAATAAAAGTTTTGCACTTACTTGTTGCTGGCAAGAGATACTGATCAGTCTAACCTTGTCTTCTTTCTCTTTTGCAGGTTGCTTGTAGGAGAGAGGCTGAGGCAAGGAGGAACCGGAAACCGGAAGAAGGAAGAACCAGCAGCTGCGCCCATTGAAGCCAATGAAAGTCTGTAGAGAGCAGGAGTGCCAGCGCCGAGGGATCTGTCCTCAGGTAAGCAGGAGGTAGACGAGCACAAGCACTGGGTGAGGCTCAGGGGCTTCCTTTTATAGACAGGGCTGGGTGTGGTCCTCACATGCTGCACATGTTCTTGAAAGGTGTGCAGAGCTGGGTGTGGTTTGAAGAGCTGGGTGTGGTCCTCACATGCTGCACATGTTCTTGAAAGGTGTGCAGAGTTTCAGTTATTATGCAAATGAGTTAAATTAACACATGGCCTAGAGAGGAGTGTTTTAAAGAAGCCTTGGTAAAATCAAGGCCCAATGTGTAAACAAAACAGCACATTAAACAACATACACAGAAGCCTGGGGGGGGGGGGAAGGTGAGATAACAAGAAAGGCTTTCAATAGTAAGTTTAAAAGGGAGCTATTACAGAACCCACTAGTGCAGTGAGAGAGGACATGCTCTTTGCTGTGCACAAACCCTAACAACACTGCTCTTAAAATACCGAGGGTCAAACAGATACACTGCTCTCAAAATACTGGGGGTCAGACAAGTACACAGCTCTCAAAATAATGAGGATCAGAGAGATACACCACTCTCAAATTATTGAGGGTCTGAGAGGTACACCGCTCTAACAATACTAAAGGTCAGACAGGTACACCGCTCTCAAAATACAAAGGGTCAGACAGGTACACCCCTCTCAAAATACTGAGGCCCGTATTTATACTTTTTTAGCGCCGCATTTGCGTTGTTTTTTGACGCAAAAACGGCGCAAACTTGCAAAATACCATTGTATTTTGTAGGTTTGCGCCGTTTTGCGTCAAAAAGCGGCGCAAATGCGGCGCTAAAAAAAAGTATAAATACGGGCCTGAGGGTCAGACAGGTACACCGCTCTCAAAATACAGAGGGTCAGAGAGATACACCACTCTCAAAATACAGAGGGTCAGAGAGGTACACCGCTCTCAAAATACTGAGGATCAGAGAGGTACACTACTCTCAAAATACTTAGGATCAGAGAGGTACACCACTCTAAGAATACTGAGGGTCAGAGAGGTACAGCACTCTCAAAATGCTGCGGATGAGAGAGGTAGACCACTCTCGAAATACTGAGGATCAGAGATACACCGCTCTCAAAATACTGATGGTCAGACAGGAACACCACTCTCAAAATACTGTGGATCAGACAGGTAGGTCGCACTCAAAATACTGGTGGTCAGAAAGATACACCGCTGGCAAAATACTGAGGATCAGAGAGGTATACCACTCTCAAAATACTGAGGGTCAGACAGGTACACCACTCTCAAGAGGGTCAGACCGGTATACCACTCACAATATACAGAGGGTCAGAGAGGTACACCGCTCTCAAAATACTGAGGATTAGAGAGGTACACCACTTTCAAAATACTGAGGAACAGATAGCTACACCACTCTCATAATACTGAGGGTCAGAGAGGTACACGACTCTCAAAATGCTGAGGATCAGAGAGGTAGACCACTCTGAAAATACTGAGGATCAGAGATACACCGCTCTCAAAATACTGATGGTCAGAAAAGAACACCACTCTCAAAATACTCTGGATCAGACAGGTCAGACAGATACACCGCTCTCAAATTACTGAGGGTCAGAGGGATACACTGCTCTCAAAATACAGAGGGTCAGACAGAAACACCGCTCTCAAAATACTGGGGGTCGGAGAGATACACCGCTCTTAAAATACTGCTGGTCAGACAGGTACACCACTCTCAAAATACTGTGGATCGGACAGGTGCACTGCACTCAAAATACTGATGGTCAGACAGTTGCACCGCTCTCAAAATACAGAGGGTCGGAGAGGTACAACACTCTCAAAATACTGAGGATCAGAGAGGTAAACCACTCTCAAAATACTGAGGGTCAGACAGGAACACCGCTCTCAAAATACAGAATGTCAGAGAGGTACACCACTCACAAAACACTGAGGATCAGAGAGGTACACCACTCTCAAAATACTGATGGTTAGACAGGTACACTGCTCTCAAAATACTGGGGGTCAGACAGGTACACCGATCTCAAAATACAGAGGGTCAGAGAGGTATACCACTCTCAAAATACTGATGATAAGAGAGGTACATCACTCTCAAAATACAGAGGCTCAAAGAGGTACCCCACTCTCAAATTACTGAGGATCAGAGAGGTACACCACTCACAAAATACTGAGGATCAGAGGTACACCGCTCTCATAAAACTGGGGTCAGCGAGGTACACCACTCTCAAAATGCTGAGGATCAGAGAGGTAGACCACTCTGAAAATACTGAGGATCAGAGATACATCGCTCTCAAAATACTGATGGTCAGACAAGAACACCACTATGAAAATACTCTGGATCAGACAGGTCAGACAGGTACACCGCTCGCAAAATACAGAGAGTCAGACAGAAACACCGCTCTCAAAATACTGGGGGTCAGAGAGATACACCTTTCTCAAAGTACTGATGGTCAGACAGGTACACCGCTCTCAAAATACTGAGGGTCAGAGAGGTACACCACTCTCAAAATACTGAGGATCAGAAAGGAACACCATTCTCCAAATACTGTGGATCGGACAGGTGCACTGCACTCAAAATACTGAGAGTCATACAGTTACACCGCTCTCAAAATACAGAGGGTCAGAGAGATACACCTTTCTCAAAGCACTGATGGTCAGACAGGTACACCGCTCTCAAAATACTGAGGGTCAGAGAGGTACACCACTCTCAAAATACTGAGGATCAGAAAGGAACACCACTCTCAAAATACTGTGGATCGGACAGGTGCACTGCACTCAAAATACTGAGTGTCATACAGTTACACCTCTCTCAAAATACAGAGGGTCAGAGAGGTACACCACTCTCAAAATACTGAGGATCAGAGAGGTACACCTCTCTCAAAATACTGATGATCAGACAGGTACACCACTCTCAAAATACTGAGGGTAAAAGAGGTACACCACTCTTAAAATACTGAGAGTCAGACAGGTACACCGCTCTCAAAATATTGAGGGTCAGACATGTACACCACTCTCAAAATACTGGAGGTCGGACAGGTACACAGCTCTCAAAATACTGTGGATCGGACAGGTGCACTGCTCTCAAAATACTGATGATCAGTCAGGTACACTGCTCTCAAAATACTGAGGGACAGAGAGAAACACCGCTCTCAAAATACTGAGGGTCAGAGAGGTACACCACTCTCAAAATACTGGGGGTCAGACAGGTGCACCGCTCTCAAGGGTCAGACAGGTACACAGCTATCAAAATACTGAGGGTGAGATAGATATACCGCTCTCAAAATACTGAGGGTCAGACAGATATACCGCTCTCAAAATATTGAGGGTCAGAAAGGTTCATCACTCTCAAAGTGCTGAGGTCAGAGACGTACACCGCTCTCAAAATATTGGGAGTCAGACAGGTTCACCACTCTCAAAATACTGAGGATGTGACAAGTACACTGCTCTTAAAATACTGAGATTCAGACAGATACACTGCTCTCAAAATACTGGGGGTCAGACAAGTACACAGCTCTCAAAATAATGAGAATCAGAGAGATACACCACTCTCAAATTACTGAGGGTCAGAGAGGTACACCGCTCTAAAAATACTAAGGGTCAGACAGGTACACCGCTCTCAAAATACAAAGGGTCAGACAGGTACACCACTCTCAAAATACTGAGGGTCAGACAGGAACACCGCTCTCAAAATACAGAGGGTCAGAGCGGTACACCGCTCTCAAAATACAGAAGGTGAGACAGGTACACCACTCTTAAAATACTGAGGGTCAGAGAGGTACACCACTCTCAAAATACTGAGGGTCAGAGAGTTACACCGCTCTCAAAATACAGAGGGTCAGAGAGCTACACCGCTCTCAAAATACAGAAGGTCAGAGAGGTACACCGCTCTCAAAATACAGAGGGTCAGAGAGCTACACCGCTCTCAAAATACGGAAGGTCAGAGAGGTACACCACTCACAAAATACTGAGGATCAGAGAGGTTCACAACTCTCAAAATACTGATGGCCTGACAGGTACACTGCTCTCAAGATACAGAGAATCAGAGATGCTCACCACTCTCAAAATACTGAGGATCAGAGAGGTACACCACTCTCAAAATACAGAGGGTCAGACAGGTACACCACTCTCAAAATACAGAGGGTCAGAGAGGTACATCGCTCTCAAAATACTGAGGATCAGAGAGGTACACTACTCTCAAAATACTTAGGATCAGAGAGGTACACCACTCTCAGAATACTGAGGGTCAGAGAGGTACAGCACTCTCAAAATGCTGCGGATGAGAGAGGTAGACCACTCTCAAAATACTGAGGATCAGAGATACACCGCTCTCAAAATACTGATGGTCAGACAGGAACACCACTCTCAAAATACTGTGGATCAGACAGGTCAGACAGGTATATCGCTCTCAAAATACTGGTGGTCAGAAAGATACACCGCTGTCAAAATACTGAGGATCAGAGAGGTATACCACTCTCAAAATACTGAGGGTCAGACAGGTACACCACTCTCAAGAGGGTCAGACCGGTATACCACTCACAATATACAGAGGGTCAGAGAGGTACACTGCTCTCAAAATACTGAGGATTAGAGAGGTACACCACTCTCAACATACTGAGGAACAGAGATGTACACCACTCTCATAATACTGAGGGTCAGAGAGGTGCACCACTCTCAAAATGCTGAGGATCAGAGAGGTAGACCACTCTGAAAATACTGAGGATCAGAGATACACCGCTCTCCAAATACTGATGGTCAGACAAGAACACCACTCTCAAAATACTCTGGATCAGACAGGTCAGACAGATACACCGCTCTCAAAATACTGGGTGTCAGAAAGATACACCGCTCTCAAATTACTGAGGGTCAGAGGGATACACCACTCTCAAAATACAGAGGGTCAGACAGAAACACCACTCTCAAAATACTGGGGGTCAGAGAGATACACCGCTCTTAAAATACTGCTGGTCAGACAGGTACACCACTCTCAAAATACTGAGGGTCAGAGAGGTACACCACTCTCAAAATACTGAGGGTCAGAAAGGAACACCACTCTCAAAATACTGTGGATCGGACAGGTGCATTGCACTCAAAATACTGATGGTCAGACAGTTGCACCGCTCTCAAAATACAGAGGGTCGGAGAGGTACAACACTCTCAAAATACTGAGGATCAGAGAGGTACACCACTCTCAAAATACTGAGGGTCAGACAGGAACACCGCTCTCAAAATACAGAATGTCAGAGAGGTACACCACTCACAAAACACTGAGGATCAGAGAGGTACACCACTCTCAAAATACTGATGGTCAGACAGGTACACCGCTCTCAACATACTGGGGGTCAGACAGGTACACCGATCTCAAAATACAGAGGGTCAGAGAGGTATACCACTCTCAAAATACTGATGATAAGTGAGGTACATCACTCTCAAAATACAGAGGATCAAAGAGGTATACCACTCTCAAATTACTGAGGATCAGAGAGGTACACCACTCACAAAATACTGAGGATCAGAGGTACACCGCTCTCATTATACTGGGGTCAGAGAGGTACACCACTCTCAAAATGCTGAGGATCAGAGAGGTAGACCACTCTGAAAATACTGAGGATCAGAGATACATCGCTCTCAAAATACTGATGGTTAGACAAGAACACCACTCTGAAAATACTCTGGATCAGACAGGTCAGACAGGTACACCGCTCGCAAAATACAGAGAGTCAGACAGAAACACCGCTCTCAAAATACTGGGGGTCAGAGAGATACACCTTTCTCAAAGTACTGATGGTCAGACAGGTACACCGCTCTCAAAATACTGAGGGTCAGAGAGGTACACCACTCTCAAAATACTGAGGATCAGAAAGGAACACCACTCTTAAAATACTGTGGATCGGACAGATGCACTGCACTCAAAATACTGAGAGTCATACAGTTACTCCGCTCTCAAAATACAGAGGGTCAGAGAGGTACATCACTCTCAAAATACTGAGGGTCAGAGAGGTACACCTCTCTCAAAATACTGATGATCAGACAGGTACACCACTCTCAAAATACTGAGGGTCAAAGAGGTACACCACTCTTAAAATACTGAGAGTCAGACAGGTACACTGCTCTCAAAATATTGAGGGTCAGACATGTACACCACTCTCAAAATACTGGAGGTCGGACTGGTACACAGCTCTCAAAATACTGTGGATCGGACAGGTGCACTACTCTCAAAATACTGATGATCAGTCAGGTACACAGCTCTCAAAATACCGAGGGACAGAGAGAAACACCACTCTCAAAATACTGAGGGTCAGAGAGGTACACCACTCTCAAAATACTGGGGGTCAGACAGGTGCACCGCTCTCAAGGGTCAGACAGGTACACCGCTATCAAAATACTGAGGGTGAGATAGATATACCGCTCTCAAAATACTGAGGGTCAGACAGATACACCGCTCTCAAATCATTGAGGGTCATTAAGATTCATCACTCTCAAAGTGCTGAGGTCAGAGAGGTACACCGCTCTCAAAATATTGGGAGTTAGACAGGTGCACCACTCTCAAAATACTGAGGATGTGACAAGTACACTGCTCTTAAAATACTGAGGGTCAGACAAATACAATGCTCTCAAAATACTGGGAGTACACAGCTCTCAAAATAATGAGGATCAGAGAGATACTCCGCTCTCAAATTACTGAGGGTCAGAGAGGTACACCTCTCTAAAAATACTGAGGGTCAGACAGCTATACCGCTCCCAAAATAAAAAAGGTCAGAGAGGTACACTGCTCTCAAAATACTGGGGGTCAGACAGTTACACTACTCTCAAAATACTGGGGGTCAGACAATTACACTACTCTCAAAATACTGAGGGTCAGACAGATACACCACTTTACAAGCAGAGTGCCTTTAACCTATTCTTTCAGATTGCCAGCTCCATATCACCCGATGGAGTAATTTGTTGTAAAAATGAAATACACCTGTACGTCCAGAGCTCAAGGTCCATATAGATATACACGCCCCTTACGTTGCGAGTATCCATATACGGATAAATAGAACTAAGGCTGGTAGTTGCTCCTGCGGTCCTATCTGTTGCTGCTCGCCAATGCTCATGATGGTTGATTTTTTAAGAGCTGATGGTGCATCTCCTCCTTGTGAGCTCTCACCATGGATCTTCTGGGCAAGCTACTTATGCTCGCCGTTGCATGGCACGTCTCTGGTTGAGTTGATGTGTGGTTAGCTGGTGGAGTGTCATCCTAGTTCCTCTATAGCAGCATGTCGCAGTTCACAGTAGGCCAATACATTCATTATTGAGGTGGTGGTCTTCGACTCATGTTGTGGCATTGGTCCTGCAGGTGCTGATCCTTACTTTTGCTGTTGTGGGTGAATCATCGACTCATTGGTTGTCACTGTTGATGTTGTGTAGCTGCTCCTCGTTGGTCATTGGAGTGGAATGGAGTGTGGGTGGAGTTGACCTTTGTTTGGCTGATGGAGTGTCATCCTGGTATCTCTATTGCAGGGTGTTATAGATCACAATAGGTCAATACGCTCATGATTGAGTTGGTGGGCTTCAACTCATGTTGTGGCTTTGGTCATGCAGGTGTTTATCCTTATATTTTGCTGTTGTGGGTGAATCGACTCGTGAGTTGTCGCTGTTGATGTTGTGTAGCTGCTCATTGTTGGTCATTGGAGTGGAATAGAGTGTCTGTGGAGTTGACGTGTGTTTGGCTGGTGGAGTGTGGTCCTGGTATTCTTATCTCATTGTGTTGTAGATCACAATAGGTCAATACGTTAATGATTGAGCTGGTGGTCTTCGACTTATGTTACAGGCTTTGGTCCTGCAGGCGCTGATCATTATTTTTGCTGTTGTTGAGGGTGAATCATCAACTCGTGAGCTGTCGCTGTTGGTGTGTAGCTGCTCCTCGTTGGTCGCTGAGCTGGAATAGATTGTTGGTGAAGTTGAAAGGGTGTTGTTTGCTCATGGGCTGTCACTCTGGGACTTCTGGAGCCCACCTCTTCTAGTTAGGCTAATGACATGAGCTAATGAAGTGTGCTTCACTTGTCATTGAATTTCTTTCTCCTTCTACAGCAGCTCATTTGCTTACATCACATACATAATCTTTAAAGAAGGGGCGAACTCTAATTAAATTATTTTCATCTCCTTCTCTTTGTGCTAAAATCGTTTTTATTCCACCACGGCCTATTAGTCAGACACAAACTCCCCATTGATTCAACCTTCCTCCTACCTTTAAGCTGCCTAATGGAGGCTTCAGTAGAACTGAAAGAGAGAGATGACCTCTGACCCCTGATCAATGCTAAAAACGGAAGCTGAAGCGTGCGGCGTCTCTGGAAGCTGGAGAAAGTGTGGACAAAGCTGGTTAGCACCGGACACAGCTGCACCTTGGATTCCCGTCTGGGTTTACACAAGTCATAATAAAAGAGTTAATGGTGCTCTCCTATAGCTACTGCTGGCTGAGGACTCCCACATACTCTTCAAGTGAAGCACCATAGACAGTCAAAACTGGTTCTAATTCACCTCATCTTTACAGTGTGGAGGCTCCCGTCATTACTGAGCACAAGTTACTGAGGCAAGTTATTTTATAGACCATGGGCCAGATTTATCAACTTTTTGTGTCACTTTTGCACCACGCAATGTAAAGCAAGGGGAGCGCAAAACCTAGAGGAGATTTACTAAGCCACGCAAAGCCACCTTCTGTGGCCCTGTGGTGCTAATGTAGACAGGGCAGGGCCAAACGGACGATGCTTCGAGGTCATTTTGAGAACTTGCATGGTCATTTAATTAAAAGAATGAAGGATGAACTCTGCTCTCACCAGGAGGTGACAATAAAGATTCCACTCCTCAAAGTCACTAGTGCTGATATTACTCTGCATCACGAACGCTCAGGGGCGGCCTTATGGTAAGCTGGAACTCAATCTGGAAAAGGTGTAAATCGTATTGCATACCACCAATGTATATAGGGTGGGGCAAAACGGGCGATGCTTCGAGGTCATTTTGACCATTTGCATACTCATTGTATTTAAAAGAATGAAGGATGAACTCTGCTGTCTCAGTTGAGGACCTGGCACACTCAGGGAGCAAATTAAAAACAAGCATGGGAGACCGTGGTTGATTTTTTAAAAACATTTTTACATTAGATTCGCTGATCCTCATGCTGAGATCTGACTGGCTGCCACCACATCAAACATTAACTGGATGCAGCCATCTTGTGACTCAGACCCAAGAAAAAAAGACCCAAAATAATTAAAGGGGGCAGGGTAGCAATATCCTGACCACCGAGGCCTGGTGGTGGAATCCCACAGGGTCCCTGCCTGGGGTAAAAAAATATATATTTTTGCCGTGAATGCACGTAGGTTACATGGACCCACAGTAAAATTTAAAAGAAAGCAAGTGCACTCTCTGGCGGAGCATGAAAAATGCTTTTCATGTGTTTCCCTACCTGCACTGAAGCAGGCAGGGAAACAGATGAAATTGCTACCACCTGCAGGGAGCAGCATTATTAGCTGTTTCCTGCAGGCAAGAGCAATGCTGGCTCCTGCTGGAGGCGGGGTGCTGGCTGGGACAGTGGAGGCTTGGGGTTCCCACTGCAACCCCTAACCATAGTGTGGTGGGTGCCTTGGGTGGGCACCAGGAAACCCACTCTTTGTTCACCGGAACTTGGGTAATGGGGTCTCAAGTACCCAAATAAGCCCGGGGAAGTTGGTCTTGTAGTGGCTGGGGCCAATATCCGCCCAAGGAGGGGGCTTGGGCCAATCTCGGCCCAGGAAAGGGTTGTATTCCCCCCTGCCCATTTTGAAAGGTGCTGAGTCCTAGGGGATATGGTCCTCAGGGCCAAAATTGCCCCAGGGATGGGGGCTGTGTGCCCCTCTGTTCCTGTTAAAAGGTGCTGGGCCCCAAGTGATGGGTCCCCGGGGCCAAAATCGGCCCAGGGAAGGGGGCTCCATGCTCCCCACTCCAAAAATGGCCTGGGGAGGTGGGCCACCTACCCTGCCCTTAAAAGAATGCCCGAAGGCCTGGGGGATAGGGTCCCAGGGTCAAATATGGCCCAGTGTGGGGGACATATGCCCTCTCCCACAAAATGTGGGGGCTTAGGGTCCCTGGGGCTGAAATCAGCCCGGGGAGGGGGGCCCCCTCCCCATTAAATAATATGCAGGGCCCTGGGGGAAGGAGAACCCAGGGCTAAAAAGGCCTGGGAAGAGGGGCCTCTGAGATATGTTGCCAGGGGGATGGGGTTCCTGGAGGCAAAAGTGGCCCTGGGAGGATGGCCCCATGGCCTCTACCTAAAAATGCACTGGGCACTGGGGTATGGGGTTGCTGGTGCCAACAGAGGCTCAGGGAGGATGTCAATAGGTTGGCTGCCTTTAGGAGTTTGGCCACAGGCCTTACCACAAGCTAGGCCTTGTGGTCAATCCCCTGCTGCGCACGGCTGGCTGTATGCAGGGGGTTGGTTGCAGGTGTTGCAGCAGTCCAGGCAGTGCAGCCAACCCCGCGGTACACAGCTGAAGGGAAGCACAAAGGCGCTGTCAGCATCCTTGTAAAAATTACAGGGCAGCACAGAGGGATGCTAAGCATCCTTGTGACTTAGAAAGTTTTAGTTTCATCTCACAAACACCCCCTCCTGTAAGGAACTGAGGGATTAAGTTCTGAGAGGTAAGGTGTGTGGAGGTCCATCTTCACCCTCCAATCAACCTCCTCCTATCCAGTGTTGTATAGTCCTGAGGTTGACAGAAGGGTCCTAAAGTTTATCCTTTGAACCCAGAACCTTTGCACTGTTTCTTACCTTACAGGGGCTGTTGAATATGGCTTTCTGTATTAGGGGCACTGAGGAAAAGTGAGAATTGTCAAATAGGTTCATAAAACCTGAACAACTGCACTGAGCAGTTGTGCATCTCCTTTTCTATTTCAGTTTCTATTGGACACACAGCTCCTTATTCTATCTGCAGGACAGAACAAGGCAAGTCATTTTGGAAATCATGCTTGGGCACTGTTTGTACGTTTAGGCAAAACCTGCAGACAAGTTTGGACAATTTACATTAATGCTTAATGAAGCATGAATCATGGATGTGTGTAATCAGCTGAAACTGGATGTGGACAAAGTGAGACCTTAGTGCCCTATATCCCATCAACCTTTTGACAATTCCGCCTGTGCACATTAATAATAGAGTTCGAGGTCAGGAGCGGCGACGACTCCCCGGTGAAACGGTAGTGTCAAGACCTCCCACACCAGTCTCAGCTGTCTCCCCAGGCAAGTGCATCAGGAGGAACCTGAGTCGGTCGAGAAACTCTCCTGTCGGGGGCGTGGGCATGTGAATGAAAAGGTAGAGGGTCTTAGGCAGTATCACCACATCGGCAGTAGCCATTGATACTGCTAGTTTGGAGCGTTGCCGCATCTGCTCCTCCAGCCACGTGGTAGCCCCACCATAATGGTCTTGCCTGAGGTCGTCAGTGTCTCTGAGGATCAATACCCTCAGGTAATTGACTGAGGAGCCAGCTCGCTCCAAGGAAAATCCATGTCACAGTGGACAGAGATCTTGTTGTGGGTATACACGGAGACTATAAGTCTCTGAGGTGTGATGGACATGCTGTGTTCAGCGTTGTGTTATCTCGACTGGGGCTCTAAGGTCCCCATGGCAATTACAAATTGTACCAGAGACAGCGGGCAAGCCCCGTTATATGCCTCTGCTGAGTGGAAACGCGGGGGAGATTACTCCATTTACCTGGACGCAGGCGGTGGGTTGTGCATAGAACAGGGCAGTTCACTTAAGGGAGCCTAGGCTGGGCCCTAAACGTCAGAGGAGGGAGAGAAGGCAGGGCCTCTGCAAGGAGACAAAGGAATTGATTTAGGTCTTGGCGAAGGAGACTACTTTACAAACATGACGGATATTCCGTCCACCTTATGACAATCCCATGATATCCAAAGGAGAACGTAATAAGGCGGATGTGTAAGCCATTTCGTTTGTGACGTTGTATTCCCTCCACCAAGACCTAAATCAGGCCCAAAGTCCTTCATAGCACCCTAGGTGACAGGGAGTGGAGGACGGCGATGAGGGGGTGCAGGTTGTGCACAGCCAACCATCCAAGCACGAAGCCAGATTGCTCTGGTTGTGCACTTTGTGGAAGGAGTTCCTTGTGTCATTGATGAGCTTGGCTAGGATTTTGTTGTCCATGTTAGTCACTGACAGCGGCCAGGATTAGTCACAGATACTGGCCGGGTTATCGGGATTAAGGACACTTGTCAGAAGTGCCCCCCACACTATAAGGGGGAGCACTGCAGTGGTTCCGGCCTCTTGAAACATAGACTGTAACGGTGGAGCTACAAGTTTATCATATTCTTCATAGAAAGGGGAGGTGGGCCTGTCCAGCCCTAGGGCCTAGCCACTAAGCATGCTGTAGATCACGCAGGTAATGTCCTCCACACCAGATGAAACATAGAGGTGCTGTCTGTGTGCGTCATCTAGCCACAGCAGTTGCGTAGTGTTGAAGTAATCCTGTATCTCACTAGGAGCTACAGTCAGGTCAGACTTGTATAGTGTTGCATAAGTAAGTTCAGGCTTCGTTCTCCCGGTACATGCAGTGGGTCTCCCTCTCAGCGTCAACCTCATATTGAGATGTCATTTGTGGTGTAATATCGGGTCATCAGTTCTCGAATGTCGTGCTTCAGGTGGGCGTGGCGGGATCTGAGATTGCGCAGGAGTCCCAGATGCTGTAGCATGCAGAGTCAGTCAACAAAGCGCTTGGAGGCCTCCCGCATTATACCTGGGAACTGAACAGAGGTAATATTGTGAGAGAAATACTTGGCAATGATGTTTTTAATTTTACATTTGAAGCCTGAACCTCTTAGAGCATTTGGGGGAAGTCTCCTAGAGAAAGCACAACGCCTCCACTAGAGTCAGCACACTTACCATAAGGCATGGTCTGAAAGTGTTGGGAACGTGTTTGGCTGCTTAGTTCCAGGTAGTGACATCCTTAGAACCAATGATCAGCAGTCAATGTGTAACCATGCGTCATGGGAGGTCAAGGTGCACATCCCCTCGATCTGCCTTGGGTGTCCCTCCCACCACGTCAACCATGTCCTGATGGGACACAGGGGCTTGTAACTGTGCAGCCGCGTGTGGATGGGGCCTCCGATCCAACCAGGGCTTGAGTCTGTGCTAAAGTCCCCTCTCCATATTACTGTAGAGCAACCCAGGCCCAGGACCTGGTGCCACACGGAAAGGAGAAATCAGGGCAGTCAATGTTGGGGGCACAGACTCAGACCAAAGAGACCTCTTTGCCCTCCAGAATACCAGGAATGATGTCTCGCCCCTCACGGCCCCTACAGTTGTAATGGTGGGCACCTCGCCCACTTTCTTATTGTGCTAGATGCCCTCACCAATCAAGGCTGTGCGCAGTCTATTGTGCCACAGCTCAGTGAGTTGGGGCTCCTGCAAGGAGCTGACATCCACCCTTTGGTGCATAGGGTGGGCAAGAGCTGTCTGTCCTTGCGGGGATCACCCACACCCTGGATACTCCTCGGTATCTGCACGATACCAGCCGTCTAGGGGTAGAGTCTGGAGGGGATCCACCCCATGCCACCGAGGACGGGGGTTCAAGGGGTGGTCATAGGGACGGTGAGCGTGGCATGTAGTGTCCTTCCACGCGAGATGTGCGGTAACATCAGCAGCAAACAAACACGCCATCCATCCCCCACCCTCCCCAGCATCCCAACCCTTTGAGAGACACCCCTCCCAGAGGATCCCCAGTAACAGGTATGTTGCAAGCGCCTTGAAATAGAAATAAATTGAGGCTGGCCAAGCAGGATTCCTGTGAAAAAGTTCTTTAATTTGCCTCAAAATAGGAGCTCACAACCAGCATGACATGAGCACAGGTAACAAGGAGAAAACTGGCCAACCGATGTCACACTTACATTTTCAAAACCGGTTGTGCCATTCAAAATACAACATGTTGCCTGCACACGAGCCATCAGCTTCAACAACCAGGAAACAAACTGAAACTCACGAGATTCTCATAAGAGACAACACACGCTATTGAAAATAAACAGAACGTGCTGCTGCAGAGAACCTAATGATGTAAGCATGCAGCAGACGTCACAGCACGAGCAGAGCTCATGCTGTGACAGCTGAACTAAAACAACAGTAACACCTATACAACACCCCCCCCCTTTTAATACAAAAGAAAAAATATTAAAATAAAATAAATCAATGACTACATAAATATAAAAATATATACATATATACATATTGTCATTACATTTACCCAATTACTAAGAAGCCAGTGCAGAACTTATAACTTAAAGCATTAAAGCTAAGAGACATAATAGTCCTGAAATTTGACAGGCATAGACGCATTGCGAGAATTTCTACTTTTCACTGTTGAAGGTTGATGTAATGATTGCCTAGAAGAGGCACTCTCCTCATCACATGGACCCAAAACTTCTGAACCTTCCGTCAATTGTGTTTCCAAGGTTGGCCTACTCAAATCAACTTGAGAGAAATTCATAAGTTGTTGATCACCCACAAAATGATATTCTTGATTTGTTGTTCTTGATCTGACGAACAATATTTTCTTTGCTTGCTCTTTAGAAATTTTAACAATGTCTCTCTTGCTCCACCAACCTTTGTTCCACAAAAACACAGAACCTTTAGAAATTTTCTCAACCTGGGCAGGTAAGGAAAATTTAGAACTTCCCTTTTTAACCCTAGACGGTACTCTCACTAAAACCCAATCTCCAACCTGAACATCCACTAATTTAACTCTGAATTTCTTGTCAAACAGTTCTTTTGTTCGATTTTGTTTTTTAATCACTGAACTTTCCACTTTAGATAAATCCTCAAATTTGTCTTTGTTCAAATTTCTAATCCAATCAGGTAACATATTAAATCTGGGCAACCTTTTACGTAATAACACAAAAGGACAAACGCCAGTAGTACTGTGAGGAGTGGTTAAATATGACCAAATTTTTTCTTTTAAAAACATTTTAACATCCTGACCCATCGCTAAAGCGATTTGAAAACCTTCCTTTAATAATTTGTTCATACGCTCCACTAAACCGTTTGATGAAGGGGAATAAAGAGCCACTTTATTATGCTTTATGTGATGCTGAGATAAAAACTCATACATTTTGTGTGAAGTGAAATGTGTACCATTATCTGTTACTATTTCATTTGGTGCACCTTCAATATTGAATATCTTCTGCAAAAATGTGATTACAGTGTCCGTATTTGGATTTGTAGCAAAATCAATATACACCCATTTAGAAAAATAATCAATTAAAACCATCATATACCTTTGACTAGATGGAAGCAACTCAAAAGGGCCTGCAATGTCTATTGCCACTTTTTCCCATGCCATATCAGGATAAGGAGTGTTGTGTAGAGGTGTCTCCTGCAACTTCCAATGTTTATCTGAGACCAGACAAGTAGCACAGGCACCAATATAAGTGGCCACTTGGGATTCCATTGCTGGCCACCAATAAAATTGTTTGAGAGCTTTACAGGTGCTACTTATGCCCAAATGCCCTTTATGTGCTTCTTCAATTATTAGTTCCCTTAAAGAACTTGGAGGGACAAACAAGTCAGCACGCATTAATACACCAGACACCAATGATAGTTCTTCAGACATTTGAATATAGGGACGTAATGACGTCTCCACATTTCTCTCACGAGGCCATCCGTCCTTCATATAAGTTGTGACCTTAGAAAAAATAGGATCATTGTTAGAAGCCTCTATCCATTTTTCATGCGAAAGTGACCCAGTATTATGTAAAATGTCCTCTATAGATGCCACCACGCATTCTTCTTCCGAATTTAGTACAATTTCATCCGAAACTGGTAACCTTGACAAACAATCTGCTCTAACGTTCTTACCTCCAGGGATATATTTCAAAACAAAATCAAATTCATGCAACCTTGAAATCAATCTCACTAAACGTGACGACGCTTTCCCCGTTCCATTTCCATTCAAGAGATGAATTAACGGCTTGTGATCCGTAAACATGTCAAATTGTGTGCCCCAGATGTAGTTTTTAAATCTTTCCACTGCCCATGAACATGCTAGTGCGTTCAATTGTACTATAATGTGACTCTGCCAAATTCAGTGCACGTGAAGCAAAAGCAATAGTGTTTTCTTTGCCTTCAATCCGTTGCGATAGTACAGCTCCCAGACCAACTTGACTGGCATCCACAGTAATTATACATTTCTTTCCAGAAACAAAAGATGATAATGCTGGAGCTGATATTATCAATCTCTTGACATTCTGAAATGCTTCCTCAACCTCATCAGACCAAATATATTTGGCGCCTTTTTTTAACAAGTTCCTTAATGGCTGCACAATATATGCATATCCCTTCACAAAGCGTGAATAATACTCACTTAAGCCTAGGAAAGATCTCAAGGTATCCTTATCCCTGGGAGGCTTTGCATCCTGAATAGCTTTAATTAATGAATATTTGGGAGAAATACCATTTGGGGTAACCATGTGACCCAAATAGTCAAAATTTTGCACATTTAATTTGCATTTATCAGACCGAAGAGTAACTCCAAATTCCCTAAATTTATCAAAAACCCTGGTTAAAATTCTATTGTGCTCATTCAAAGTTTCTGCAAAGATGAGTACGTCATCTTGAAAAGCTTGAACTCCTTCTATACCCTCCAATACTGTGTCCATCAACCTTTGGAAGACACTGGCAGCTGAAGCCAGGCCAAAAGGGTAGCCTTGTAAACTTGAAAGCACCAAATGGTGTTATAAAAGTGGTGAGATTTTGTGACACCTGATCGAGCAGAATTTGATGATACGCTGATTTAAGATCTAATAGTGAGAAAAAACGTGCATGACCAATGTTAGCTAACAAGTCTTGCACCTTGGGCAATGGGTGACATTCAACAACAATGTTTTTATTTAATGTGCGAAGGTCAGCACAGAGTCTTATGTCCCCATCCTTTTTCCGAACGATCACAATGGGACTGACCCACTCAGAAGACTCTGCCTGTTTAATGATACCCTCATTTACCATTTGGTCCAATAACCTTTTTAATTCTGCTCTGATGGTAAAGGGTACAGGGCGAACTTTATGAATTACTGGAATTGCATTCTTCTTTAACCTAATAGTGTGTGTATAATTTTTAAAACAACCAATAGAGTGACTAAAGAGCTCAGGGTAAGCGTCACAAATCTCTTTTACTGAACTTTTCTCCTGAACTTGGACCATGGATACAGGAATGTTACATATCCTCACAGGCAAATCTGCTCCAGGCACAAGCATGAGGCCTAACTTGGCTAAATCCCGCCAACCTACAATATTCCTACCTTTAATAGCCACATACACTTTAGTACAAATACTGTTTCCCAAACAAGTGATTTGTTCTTCAAAATATCCCAACAGATCAATATCTTGATCCCCATAAGCTTTAGGGTGTACATCTGGTTTACTTAATATCACTTTACCTTTCCAATGAAAGTTAAACAAAGTGTCTGAAATTATTGTAATGGGTGCCCCCGAATCACATGTCATATTGATAGAAATCATATTGCCTAAAAGATTTGGCAAACAGGGTCTTTGATTACTTCACTTTTACAAGTGCCAGTATCTAAGTTCAGTACCATATTAGATAAACTCAATAAATCCTCGTCTTCTGTTACTTCAATGCTATGTACTTTTACATTTTTACTGCTTTTACAAACACTGTAAAAATGTCCTACCTTTTTGCAGTTAGTGCAGCATTTACCTATAGCAGGACATTGCGCAAAATTGCTCAAATGTGATTTAGAACCACATCTAAAACAATATTGATTCGTTTTTTTAACAAAAGGCTTAACATTCCTTCCCTTGAGACCAACATAATCCACATGCTCTCCTTCATTAACTGAATTTACCAGCACTGAAGATGATTTGGTATCTTCTTGAGTTATTACCTGAGTTGAAACAATAGAGCGTTCAATACTTTTAGCTAACATCAGCACCTCACTTAATGAAGGATCCCTGCAACTTAATAATCTCTCTTGAATCTTCTTGGAATAGCAACTGTAAACAAATTGATCACGCAAATACGTATCTAATGCAGACCCAAAATTGCATGTGACAGCTAAAGATCTCAACACTGAAATAAAATCCTCCACAGACTCATCTGCTGCCTGTTTTTTTTTTTTTAAATTAAACCTTTCTAACAAGACACTTGGTTCTTCGCAAAATTTACGTTGGAGACATGCAATAGCTTCTGCAAATTCATTCCAATCACCACCCGCTTCTTCAGATGGAATAACTTTGGGTAAATTATCAAACACTTGTTGGCCTTCTTGCCCCAGGTGACTAAATAAAATGGCAGCTTTACGCTTAGGTGGAAAACCATCAGCACCTACAGCAACTAGATAGTTCTCAAATGAAGGTAACCAAATAGGCCATTTAACATGAGGTTTACCAGGACATTGTAGGAATGGAGCAATAGTAGCCAAGTTAGAAGCAGATTCATACGACATTCTAGCTAGAAATTCTATATTTCGTTCCCTTTAAGACCCAACAAATAGCCACTCTGTGATCATTTTAAATTGCAAACATTGTAAAACTAAAATGTCTAAATTAAACACAAACCACATTTCATGGCACTGAATATAACACTACTGATATAGAAGTCTTTTAAAACTTGAAGTTGCTAAAGGTGTGCCTGTCACCGTGGTGCAAGCACATAAACAGTTAACAACAGGATGCTGTGCTCATCACTGTGTTGAATCTTGAAGCTGTAATTAACACTGGAATAAAGAGTCCTTTCCTGAAGTTCCAACAGACCAGAAATGAGTTGTGCTTCAAGGATGCTTGTCAGTGAAAGATTTAACACTGCATGGACAACTCAGAAAGGTTCAAGGGCTGATAAGAAAAATGTTACATTCAGGTGTCACTTCACAGCCACGAGAAAACAGCAAACAGAGCAATCCAGTAGGAAACACCAGGAACCATTGAAGAAAGGTTGAAAGGTAAACAGACTTCAGTTTGTTGCAGAGAACTCCCGGATTTCACACGACAGGCTGTTCTGAAAGTCAACAGCCGGAACAAAACCAACTGCAACTCAGCAAACAAGATGTGTCCTCAAAAAACGATTCCGTTCATTAATACTTAGAACAAGGAACGATGCAGTTGTGAGCTCCAATAAACTTAAGGCAAACCGAAAAAATTAAGAAAACTCGTCGCCAAATGTTGCAAGCGCCTTGAAATAGAAATAAATTGAGGCTGGCCAAGCAACATGAGCACAGGTAACAAGGAGAAAACTGGCCAACCGATGTCACACTTACATTTTCAAAACCGGTTGTGCCATTCAAAATACAACATGTTGCCTGCACACGAGCCATCAGCTTCAACAACCAGGAAACAAACTGAAACTCACGAGATTCTCATAAGAGACAACACACGCTATTGAAAATAAACAGAACGTGCTGCTGCAGAGAACCTAATGATGTAAGCATGCAGCAGACGTCACAGCACGAGCAGAGCTCATGCTGTGACAGCTGAACTAAAACAACAGTAACACCTATACAACAAGGTACCAGCATTTCCACAAGGGGCCAGAGGTCACAGAGATGGGACCATCCCAGGAAGAAGCGCACAGTCCGGAGGGTCTCCCGCCTGCTAGTGGCAGATGGTTGGGACATCCATGCACCGCTATTGTACATATTCACTGCCCAATCATAGTCCCTCGTGCGGTCTGACGAGCCACCCCCCAGGAGTGGGCACCATGCGCCTGGGCCCCCCAGTCCAGGGAGACGAAAGGAGATGCAGTGGAGGCCATCGAGGCAGCTGATGCTGGTCAGTCCGAGGACGTGGGAAACAGTTCTAAGGAAGCCCAGAGCGCCTACAGCAGCGCTTGGAAGGGGGCAGCGCTGCGCGCAAAGAGTCAGCGCCACACGTGAAGGGGCTCCCGACATCCAGTCACCAGTGCGGACCGAGGACAAAGAAAGGGGTCAGGTGAACCAAGAAGGCCAGGATAATCCGTGTCACTGAGATGGCCATCAGGGCCACCTACGGCCAACCCATCACTGTCCACTTACAGCTGAATTTCAAACCAGCTGGGGTCTGTGAACAGGTGGTGATTCCCCTGAGCAGGTACCGTCAGCGTGGGACATGACAGGGCGAGCCTGCCTTCATGCGCGATCTCTGTGGCACCTGAGCAGGTACCGTGGGACATGACAGGGAAGCCTGTCTTCATGCGCGATCTCTGTGGCACCTGAGCAGGTACCGCCAGCGTGGGACATGACAGGGGAAGCCTGCCTTCATGCGCGATCTCTGTGGCACCTGAGCAGGTACCGTGGGACATGACAGGGCGAGCCTGCCTTCATGCGCGATCTCTGTGGCACCTGAGCAGGTACCGTCAGCGTGGGACATGACAGGGGAAGCCTGCCTTCATGCGCGATCTCTGTGGCACCTGAGCAGGTACCGTGGGACGTGACAGGGAAGCCTGCCTTCATGCGCGATCTCTGTGGCACCTGAGCAGGTACCGTGGGACGTGACAGGGAAGCCTGTCTTCATGCGCGATCTCTGTGGCACCTGAGCAGGTACCGTGGGACATGACAGGGGAAGCCTGCCTTCATGCGCGATCTCTGTGGCACCTGAGCAGGTACCGTGGGACGTGACAGGGCGAGCCTGCCTTCATGCGCGATCTCTGTGGCACCTGAGCAGGTACCGTGGGACATGACAGGGGAAGCCTGCCTTCATGCGCGATCTCTGTGGCACCTGAGCAGGTACCGCCAGCGTGGGACATGACAGGGGAAGCCTGCCTTCATGCGCGATCTCTGTGGCACCTGAGCAGGTACCGTGGGACATGACAGGGCGAGCCTGCCTTCATGCGCGATCTCTGTGGCACCTGAGCAGGTACCGTGGGACATGACAGGGCGAGCCTGCCTTCAGGCGCGATCTCTGTGGCACCTGAGCAGGTACCGTCAGCGTGGGACATGACAGGGCGAGCCTGCCTTCATGCGCGATCTCTGTGGCACCTGAGCAGGTACCGTGGGACGTGACAGGGAAGCCTGTCTTCATGCGCGATCTCTGTGGCACCTGAGCAGGTACCGCCAGCGTGGGACATGACAGGGGAAGCCTGCCTTCATGCGCGATCTCTGTGGCACCTGAGCAGGTACCGTGGGACATGACAGGGCGAGCCTGCCTTCATGCGCGATCTCTGTGGCACCTGAGCAGGTACCGTCAGCGTGGGACATGAAAGGGGAAGCCTGCCTTCATGCGCGATCTCTGTGGCACCTGAGCAGGTACCGTGGGACGTGACAGGGAAGCCTGCATTCATGCGCGATCTCTGTGGCACCTGAGCAGGTACCGTGGGACGTAACAGGGAAGCCTGTCTTCATGCGCGATCTCTGTGGCACCTGAGCAGGTACCGTGGGACATGACAGGGGAAGCCTGCCTTCATGCGCGATCTCTGTGGCACCTGAGCAGGTACCGTGGGACATGACAGGGCGAGCCTGCCTTCATGCGCGATCTCTGTGGCACCTGAGCAGGAACCGTGGGACGTGACAGGGAAGCCTGTCTTCATGCGCGATCTCTGTGGCACCTGAGCAGGTACCGTGGGACATGACAGGGGAAGCCTGCCTTCATGCGCGATCTCTGTGGCACCTGAGCAGGTACCGTGGGACGTGACAGGGAAGCCTGCCTTCATGCGCGATCTCTGTGGCACCTGAGCAGGTACCGTGGGACGTGACAGGGAAGCCTGTCTTCATGCGCGATCTCTGTGGCACCTGAGCAGGTACCGTGGGACGTGACAGGGAAGCCTGTCTTCATGCGCGATCTCTGTGGCACCTGAGCAGGTACCGTGGGACATGACAGGGCGAGCCTGCCTTCATGCGCGATCTCTGTGGCACCTGAGCAGGTACCGTGGGACATGACAGGGCGAGCCTGCCTTCATGCGCGATCTCTGTGGCACCTGAGCAGGTACCGTGGGACATGACAGGGGAAGCCTGCCTTCATGCGCGATCTCTGTGGCACCTGAGCAGGTACCGCCAGCGTGGGACATGACAGGGGAAGCCTGCCTTCATGCGCGATCTCTGTGGCACCTGAGCAGGTACCGTGGGACATGACAGGGCGAGCCTGCCTTCATGCGCGATCTCTGTGGCACCTGAGCAGGTACCGTGGGACATGACAGGGCGAGCCTGCCTTCATGCGCGATCTCTGTGGCACCTGAGCAGGTACCGTCAGCGTGGGACATGACAGGGCGAGCCTGCCTTCATGCGCGATCTCTGTGGCACCTGAGCAGGTACCGTGGGACGTGACAGGGAAGCCTGTCTTCATGCGCGATCTCTGTGGCACCTGAGCAGGTACCGCCAGCGTGGGACATGACAGGGGAAGCCTGCCTTCATGCGCGATCTCTGTGGCACCTGAGCAGGTACCGTGGGACATGACAGGGCGAGCCTGCCTTCATGCGCGATCTCTGTGGCACCTGAGCAGGTACCGTCAGCGTGGGACATGACAGGGGAAGCCTGCCTTCATGCGCGATCTCTGTGGCACCTGAGCAGGTACCGTGGGACGTGACAGGGAAGCCTGCCTTCATGCGCGATCTCTGTGGCACCTGAGCAGGTACCGTGGGACGTGACAGGGAAGCCTGTCTTCATGCGCGATCTCTGTGGCACCTGAGCAGGTACCGTGGGACATGACAGGGGAAGCCTGCCTTCATGCGCAATCTCTGTGGCACCTGAGCAGGTACCGTGGGACATGACATGGCGAGCCTGCCTTCATGCGCGATCTCTGTGGCACCTGAGCAGGTACCGTGGGACGTGACAGGGAAGCCTGTCTTCATGCGCGATCTCTGTGGCACCTGAGCAGGTACCGTGGGACATGACAGGGGAAGCCTGCCTTCATGCGCGATCTCTGTGGCACCTGAGCAGGTACCGTGGGACGTGACAGGGAAGCCTGCCTTCATGCGCGATCTCTGTGGCACCTGAACAGGTACCGTGGGACGTGACAGGGAAGCCTGTCTTCATGCGCGATCTCTGTGGCACCTGAGCAGGTACCGTGGGACGTGACAGGGAAGCCTGTCTTCATGCGCGATCTCTGTGGCACCTGAGCAGGTACCGTGGGACATGACAGGGCGAGCCTGCCTTCATGCGCGATCTCTGTGGCACCTGAGCAGGTACCGTGGGACATGACAGGGCGAGCCTGCCTTCATGCGCGATCTCTGTGGCACCTGAGCAGGTACCGTGGGACATGACAGGGGAAGCCTGCCTTCATGCGCGATCTCTGTGGCACCTGAGCAGGTACCGCCAGCGTGGGACATGACAGGGGAAGCCTGCCTTCATGCGCGATCTCTGTGGCACCTGAGCAGGTACCGTGGGACATGACAGGGCGAGCCTGCCTTCATGCGCGATCTCTGTGGCACCTGAGCAGGTACCGTGGGACATGACAGGGCGAGCCTGCCTTCATGCGCGATCTCTGTGGCACCTGAGCAGGTACCGTCAGCGTGGGACATGACAGGGCGAGCCTGCCTTCATGCGCGATCTCTGTGGCACCTGAGCAGGTACCGTGGGACGTGACAGGGAAGCCAGTCTTCATGCGCGATCTCTGTGGCACCTGAGCAGGTACCGTGGGACATGACAGGGGAAGCCTGCCTTCATGCGCGATCTCTGTGGCACCTGAGCAGGTACCGTGGGACATGACAGGGGAAGCCTGCCTTCATGCGCGATCTCTGTGGCACCTGAGCAGGTACCGTCAGCGTGGGACGTGACAGGGAAGCCTGCCTTCATGCGCGATCTCTGTGGCACCTGAGCAGGTACCGTGGGACGTGACAGGGAAGCCTGTCTTCATGCGCGATCTCTGTGGCACCTGAGCAGGTACTGTGGGACGTGACAGGGAAGCCTGCCTTCATGCGCGATCTCTGTGGCACCTGAGCAGGTACCGTCAGCGTGGGACATGACAGGGGAAGCCTGCCTTCATGCGCGATCTCTGTGGCACCTGAGCAGGTACCGTGGGACATGACAGGGCGAGCCTGCCTTCATGCGCGATCTCTGTGGCACCTGAGCAGGTACCGTGGGACATGACAGGGCGAGCCTGCCTTCATGCGCGATCTCTGTGGCACCTGAGCAGGTACCGTGGGACATGACAGAGTGAGCCTGCCTTCATGCGCGATCTCTGTGGCACCTGAGCACGTACCGTGGGACGTGACAGGGAAGCCTGCCTTCATGCGCGATCTCTGTGGCACCTGAGCAGGTACCGTGGGACGTGACAGGGGAAGCCTGCCTTCATGCGCGATCTCTGTGGCACCTGAGCAGGTACCGTCAGCGTGGGACATGACAGGGGAAGCCTGCCTTCATGCGCGATCTCTGTGGCACCTGAGCAGGTACCGTGGGACGTGACAGGGAAGCCTGCCTTCATGCGCGATCTCTGTGGCACCTGAGCAGGTACCGTGGGACGTGACAGGGAAGCCTGCCTTCATGCGCGATCTCTGTGGCACCTGAGCAGGTACCGTAGGACGTGACAGGGAAGCCTGTCTTCATGCACGATCTCTGTGGCACCTGAGCAGGTACCGTGGGACGTGACAGGGAGCCTGCCTTCATGCGCGATCTCTGTGGCACCTGAGCAGGTACCGTGGGACGTGACAGGGAAGTCTGCCTTCATGCGCGATCTCTGTGGCACCTGAGCAGGTACCGTGGGACGTGACAGGGGAAGCCTGTCTTCATGCGCGATCTCTGTGGCACCTGAGCAGGTACCGTGGGACGTGACAGGGAAGCCTGTCTTCATGCGCGATCTCTTTGGCACCTGAGCAGGTACCGTGGGACGTGACAGGGGAAGCCTGCCTTCATGCGCGATCTCTGTGGCACCTGAGCAGGTACCGTGGGACGTGACAGGGAAGCCTGCCTTCATGCGCGATCTCTGTGGCACCTGAGCAGGTACCGTGGGACGTGACAGGGAAGCCTGTCTTCATGCGCGATCTCTGTGGCACCTGAGCAGGTACCGTGGGACGTGACAGGGAAGCCTGTCTTCATGCGCGATCTCTGTGGCCCCTGAGCAGGTACCGTGGGACATGACAGGGCGAGCCTGCCTTCATGCGCGATCTCTGTGGCACCTGAGCAGGTACCGTGGGACATGACAGGGCGAGCCTGCCTTCATGCGCGATCTCTGTGGCACCTGAGCAGGTACCGTGGGACATGACAGGGGAAGCCTGCCTTCATGCGCGATCTCTGTGGCACCTGAGCAGGTACCGTGGGACGTGACAGGGGAAGCCTGCCTACATGCACGATCTCTGTGGCACCTGAGCAGGTACCGTCAGCGTGGAACATGACAGGGGAAGCCTGCCTTCATGCGCGATCTCTGTGGCACCTGAGCAGGTACCGTGGGACGTGACAGGGAAGCCTGCCTTCATGCGCGATCTCTGTGGCACCTGAGCAGGTACCGTGGGACGTGACAGGGCGAGCCTGCCTTCATGCGCGATCTCTGTGGCACCTGAGCAGGTACCGTGGGACGTGACAGGGAAGCCTGCCTTCATGCGCGATCTCTGTGGCACCTGAGCAGGTACCGTGGGACGTGACAGGGAAGCCTTCCTTCATGCGCGATCTCTGTGGCACCTGAGCAGGTACCGTGGGACGTGACAAAGAAGCCTGTCTTCATGCGCGATCTCTGTGGCACCTGAGCAGGTACCGTGGGACGTGACAGGGAGCCTGCCTTCATGCGCGATCTCTGTGGCACCTGAGCAGGTACCGTGGGACGTGACAGGGAAGCCTGTCTTCATGCGCGATCTCTGTGGCACCTGAGCAGGTACCGTGGGACGTGACAGGGAAGCCTGTCTTCATGCGCGATCTCTGTGGCACCTGAGCAGGTACCGTGGGACATGACAGGGCGAGCCTGCCTTCATGCGCGATCTCTGTGGCACCTGAGCAGGTACCGTGGGACATGACAGGGCGAGCCTGCCTTCATGCGCGATCTCTGTGGCACCTGAGCAGGTACCGTGGGACATGACAGGGGAAGCCTGCCTTCATGCGCGATCTCTGTGGCACCTGAGCAGGTACCGCCAGCGTGGGACATGACAGGGGAAGCCTGCCTTCATGCGCGATCTCTGTGGCACCTGAGCAGGTACCGTGGGACATGACAGGGCGAGCCTGCCTTCATGCGCGATCTCTGTGGCACCTGAGCAGGTACCGTGGGACATGACAGGGCGAGCCTGCCTTCATGCGCGATCTCTGTGGCACCTGAGCAGGTACCGTCAGCGTGGGACATGACAGGGCGAGCCTGCCTTCATGCGCGATCTCTGTGGCACCTGAGCAGGTACCGTGGGACGTGACAGGGAAGCCTGTCTTCATGCGCGATCTCTGTGGCACCTGAGCAGGTACCGCCAGCGTGGGACATGACAGGGGAAGCCTGCCTTCATGCGCGATCTCTGTGGCACCTGAGCAGGTACCGTGGGACATGACAGGGCGAGCCTGCCTTCATGCGCGATCTCTGTGGCACCTGAGCAGGTACCGTCAGCGTGGGACATGACAGGGGAAGCCTGCCTTCATGCGCGATCTCTGTGGCACCTGAGCAGGTACCGTGGGACGTGACAGGGAAGCCTGCCTTCATGCGCGATCTCTGTGGCACCTGAGCAGGTACCGTGGGACGTGACAGGGAAGCCTGTCTTCATGCGCGATCTCTGTGGCACCTGAGCAGGTACCGTGGGACATGACAGGGGAAGCCTGCCTTCATGCGCAATCTCTGTGGCACCTGAGCAGGTACCGTGGGACATGACATGGCGAGCCTGCCTTCATGCGCGATCTCTGTGGCACCTGAGCAGGTACCGTGGGACGTGACAGGGAAGCCTGTCTTCATGCGCGATCTCTGTGGCACCTGAGCAGGTACCGTGGGACATGACAGGGGAAGCCTGCCTTCATGCGCGATCTCTGTGGCACCTGAGCAGGTACCGTGGGACGTGACAGGGAAGCCTGCCTTCATGCGCGATCTCTGTGGCACCTGAACAGGTACCGTGGGACGTGACAGGGAAGCCTGTCTTCTTGCGCGATCTCTGTGGCACCTGAGCAGGTACCGTGGGACGTGACAGGGAAGCCTGTCTTCATGCGCGATCTCTGTGGCACCTGAGCAGGTACCGTGGGACATGACAGGGCGAGCCTGCCTTCATGCGAGATCTCTGTGGCACCTGAGCAGGTTCCGTGGGACATGACAGGGCGAGCCTGCCTTCATGCGCGATCTCTGTGGCACCTGAGCAGGTACCGTGGGACATGACAGGGGAAGCCTGCCTTCATGCGCGATCTCTGTGGCACCTGAGCAGGTACCACCAGCGTGGGACATGACAGGGGAAGTCTGCCTTCATGCGCGATCTCTGTGGCACCTGAGCAGGTACCGTGGGACATGACAGGGCGAGCCTGCCTTCATGCGCGATCTCTGTGGCACCTGAGCAGGTACCGTGGGACATGACAGGGGAAGCCTGCCTACATGCGCGATCTCTGTGGCACCTGAGCAGGTACCGTCAGCGTGGAACATGACAGGGGAAGCCTGCCTTCATGCGCGATCTCTGTGGCACCTGAGCAGGTACCGTGGGACGTGACAGGAAAGCCTGCCTTCATGCGCGATCTCTGTGGCACCTGAGCAGGTACCGTGGGACGTGACAGGGCGAGCCTGCCTTCATGCGCGATCTCTGTGGCACCTGAGCAGGTACCGTGGGACGTGACAGGGAAGCCTGCCTTCATGCGCGATCTCTGTGGCACCTGAGCAGGTACCGTGGGACGTGACAGGGAAGCCTTCCTTCATGCGCGATCTCTGTGGCACCTGAGCAGGTACCGTGGGACGTGACAAAGAAGCCTGTCTTCATGCGCGATCTCTGTGGCACCTGAGCAGGTACCGTGGGACGTGACAGGGAGCCTGCCTTCATGCGCGATCTCTGTGGCACCTGAGCAGGTACCGTGGGACGTGACAGGGAAGCCTGCCTTCATGCGCGATCTCTGTGGCACCTGAGCAGGTACCGTGGGACGTGACAGGGAAGCCTGTCTTCATGCGCGATCTCTGTGGCACCTGAGCAGGTACCGTGGGACATGACAGGGGAAGCCTGCCTTCATGCGCGATCTCTGTGGCACCTGAGCAGGTACCGTGGGACATGACAGGGCGAGCCTGCCTTCATGCGCGATCTCTGTGGCACCTGAGCAGGTACCGTGGGACGTGACAGGGAAGCCTGTCTTCATGCGCGATCTCTGTGGCACCTGAGCAGGTACCGTGGGACATGACAGGGGAAGCCTGCCTTCATGCGCGATCTCTGTGGCACCTGAGCAGGTACCGTGGGACGTGACAGGGAAGCCTGCCTTCATGCGCGATCTCTGTGGCACCTGAGCAGGTACCGTGGGACGTGACAGGGAAGCCTGTCTTCATGCGCGATCTCTGTGGCACCTGAGCAGGTACCGTGGGACGTGACATGGAAGCCTGTCTTCATGCGCGATCTCTGTGGCACCTGAGCAGGTACCGTGGGACATGACAGGGCGAGCCTGCCTTCATGCGCGATCTCTGTGGCACCTGAGCAGGTACCGTGGGACATGACAGGGCGAGCCTGCCTTCATGCGCGATCTCTGTGGCACCTGAGCAGGTACCGTGGGACATGACAGGGGAAGCCTGCCTTCATGCGCGATCTCTGTGGCACCTGAGCAGGTACCGCTAGCGTGGGACATGACAGGGGAAGCCTGCCTTCATGCGCGATCTCTGTGGCACCTGAGCAGGTACCGTGGGACATGACAGGGCGAGCCTGCCTTCATGCGCGATCTCTGTGGCACCTGAGCAGGTACCGTGGGACATGACAGGGCGAGCCTTCCTTCATGCGCGATCTCTGTGGCACCTGAGCAGGTACCGTCAGCGTGGGACATGACAGGGCGAGCCTGCCTTCATGCGCGATCTCTGTGGCACCTGAGCAGGTACCGTGGGACGTGACAGGGAAGCCTGTCTTCATGCGCGATCTCTGTGGCACCTGAGCAGGTACCGCCAGCGTGGGATATGACAGGGGAAGCCTGCCTTCATGCGCGATCTCTGTGGCACCTGAGCAGGTACCGTGGGACATGACAGGGCGAGCCTGCCTTCATGCGCGATCTCTGTGGCACCTGAGCAGGTACCGTCAGCGTGGGACATGACAGGGGAAGCCTGCCTTCATGCGCGATCTCTGTGGCACCTGAGCAGGTACCGTGGGACGTGACAGGGAAGCCTGCCTTCATGCGCGATCTCTGTGGCACCTGAGCAGGTACCGTGGGACGTGACAGGGAAGCCTGTCTTCATGCGCGATCTCTGTGGCACCTGAGCAGGTACCGTGGGACATGACAGGGGAAGCCTGCCTTCATGCGCGATCTCTGTGGCACCTGAGCAGGTACCGTGGGACATGACAGGGCGAGCCTGCCTTCATGCGCGATCTCTGTGGCACCTGAGCAGGTACCGTGGGACGTGACAGGGAAGCCTGTCTTCATGCGCGATCTCTGTGGCACCTGAGCAGGTACCATGGGACATGACAGGGGAAGCCTGCCTTCATGCGCTATCTCTGTGGCACCTGAGCAGGTACCGTGGGACGTGACAGGGAAGCCTGCCTTCATGCGCGATCTCTGTGGCACCTGAGCAGGTACCGTGGGACGTGACAGGGAAGCCTGTCTTCATGCGCGATCTCTGTGGCACCTGAGCAGGTACCGAGGGACGTGACAGGGAAGCCTGTCTTCATGCGCGATCTCTGTGGCACCTGAGCAGGTACCGTGGGACATGACAGGGCGAGCCTGCCTTCATGCGCGATCTCTGTGGCACCTGAGCAGGTACCGTGGGACATGACAGGGCGAGCCTGCCTTCATGCGCGATCTCTGTGGCACCTGAGCAGGTACCGTGGGACATGACAGGGGAAGCCTGCCTTCATGCGCGATCTCTGTGGCACCTGAGCAGGTACCGCCAGCGTGGGACATGACAGGGGAAGCCTGCCTTCATGTGCGATCTCTGTGGCACCTGAGCAGGTACCGCCAGCGTGGGACATGACAGGGGAAGCCTGCCTTCATGCGCGATCTCTGTGGCACCTGAGCAGGTACCGTGGGACGTGACAGGGAGCCTGCCTTCATGCGCGATCTCTGTGGCACCTGAGCAGGTACCGCCAGCGTGGGACATGACAGGGGAAGCCTGTCTTCATGCGCGATCTCTGTGGCAGTAACATATCTATAAAGATGCTTTGAAGGGCAGCGTGAGTCAGGATGAATGGAGAGCTTGTTCCATGGATGCTACAGGTCTCTCGAATCCCTTCAGAGTTATTATCAAGGTCCAAGCCAGCTCCAGCAGGGTCCCTGTCCGCTGGGACACACCCCTCTTCCACGTCAGCCCATCAGGAGAGTTGTTTCTTCTCAAATGAGAGCTTCCTCAGGCTCCAATCAGGCCCCCCTTGTCGAGGCTGACACCCACGGGGAGATCAGTAACCTAGTTTACAGGTGTCACAGTACTCCCACAGCGCCCACCCTGGGCGTCAGTGGAGCCAAGATTATCCTGTAGGATTGGAAGGAGGAGGCAGGAAAAGCCAAGGTGCTGCCTGCCCTTTGGTCAATTTACAGATGTTTATGGGATCAAGTCATCTGTCCCGGGAAGGTAGGCCGTCATCTGGGAGAACAGGGCCACAGCCGGGCAGGAGGGCACAGCAGCGAAGATGAAAGTTTCTCAAAGTGTTCCAGTCTGGGCAACACCGGGTGGCCGGATCACCCCTGCAGCCTGCGTTATCTGTTCCTGGCACACCCTTGGCACTGGGAAGGTGGGGGCACGAGCAGACCAGGATCTTTGTGCCACGGCCAGACGGCCTACCCAGGCTTCATAACGTGGGAGCAGTGTAGTCTCACCCGCAGAGGGGCACCCCGGAAAGCCAAACGCAGCAGGTGTAATCACTGCGGTGCACGGACCCCTGAGGAAACCTACCTGTGGGGTCAGAGTCGTAGGGGACCACTCCCTGCTGCGTCCCCTCCTGGTGCCCTTGGGTCGGTGTCTCACCAGCACCCCTGGTCTCTCGTCTGGATCTCCAGTCCGCCAGGACAGCAGGAAGCCTGCTCCCACCTCCTGGGCCCAAGGGGGACATGCGGATCCACGGGGGTCACCCAGCCCTGGGGGTCGCGATCCCATCCCAGGTGGCCACTGCTTGTGACGGGACCATCGAGCTACCGACAGATGCTCGTGCAGACAGTGAAAGTGAAGTTTCTTTCCTTGTGCTTGTCTGCCATAGAAAATAACACCAATTCTAATATTTATCCATCAGCCAGGAAGGTCGCAGATGAAGTGTCCTGTGTCCCAGCAGTCCGCTGACTAGCGGCTGCCTCTAAAGATGCGCTGCTATGACACTTTGCACTGTGAGGCAGAAAGGAACACCCTTAATGCATCTAAGTTGCATCTATTCTCCTATCACCCATTCCTGCATCAAGGGGTTCAGTTCTGCGGCCAATCACTTGCGCTATTTTAAAATGACCTTCTATCAATTTATTTTGAATGTAATAATTTAGGAGACGCTCAGGGGCGCACTTCAATGTAAATTCACATGTAAACAAACGTGCGCGCCCTCACATAAAGTGTGTGTTCCAGTCAGGGAGTCTCGCGCACCGAGGCGACGATGAAATGGTGAGAAGAGGTCCGTGCACAGTGTGTCGTGCATTTTAATGATGTGCATTACCGAGCACCAGGGCCATTAAACCCGGGGTTGGATATTCCCTGCAGGTGAGGCATGTTCTGAGTGTCACATGTGCCTCCTAAGACCCTGGCACACATGCACACCTCCCTTGTCTTCCTTCATGCAGGAGGCAGCGGGCACCATGTGCCAGGAGCCCTCGAGGAGGCGGGTGGGGGGGGGGGCAGTGCTGCCACTCGGGTTCATCCTTAGCAGGCTGTGGGCAGGAGGCAGCGGGCACCATGTGCCAGAAGCCCCCGAGGAGGCGGGGGGCAGTGCAGCCTGAGTGCTGGCACCAGGCAGGGCCACTATCTGCCAGCCTAGAACGCCAGGAGCATGTCCAGCCTTCACATGTCACCGTTCTGCAGCGCCCCCTATGTGCACGGGCCTCTAAGCGCCTGGAGAGGGAGGTGATGGGAGGGAGGCGCTAGGCCTAGTGTGAGCAATGAAGGCGATGATAGAGAGGGGGTGTGAGGAGGGGACTAATAGAAGGGCATTATGGGAGAGGACAGGTGAGATGGGACTAGAAGAAGGGCAGTAAGGGAGAGGACAGGTGAGATGGGACTAGAAGAAGGGCAGTAAGGGAGAGGACAGGTGAGATGTAACTAGAAGGGCAGTAAGGGAGAGGACAGGTGAGATGGGACTAGAAGGGCAGTAAGGGAGAGGACAGGTGAGATGGGACTATAAGAAGGGCAGTAAGGGGAGACGGCAGGTGAGATGTGACTAGAAGAAGGGCAGTAAGTTGAGAGGAAATGTGAGAAGTGACTAGAAGAAGGGCAGTGGGGGAGAGGACAGGTGAGATGTGACTGAAACAAGGGCATTAAGTTGAGAGGACAGGTGAGATGTGACAAGAAGAAGGGCAGCAAGGGAGAGGACAGGTGAGATGTGACTAGAAGAAGGGCAGTAAGTTGAGAGGAATGGTGAGATGTGCCTAGAAGAAGGGCAGTAGGGGAGAGGACAGGTGAGATGTGACTAGAAGAAGGGCAGTAAGGGGAGAGGAGAGATGAGATGTGACTAAAAGAAGGGCAGGAAGGAAGGGGACAGGTCAGATGGGACTAGAAGAAGGGCAGGAAGGGAGAGGACAGGTGAGATGGGACTAGAAGAAGGACAGTAAGGGAGAGGACAGGTGAGATGGGACTAGAAGAAGGGCAGTAAGGTAGAGGACAGGTGAGATGGGACTAGAAGAAGAGCAGTAAGGGAGGGGACAGGTGAGATGTAACTAGAAGGGCAGTAAGGGAGAGGACAGGTGAGATGGGACTAGAAGGGCAGTAAGGGAGAGGACAGGTGAGATGGGACTAGAAGAAGGGCAGTAAGGGGAGACGGCAGGTGAGATCTGACTAAAACAAGGGCAGGAAGGAAGGGGACAGGTGTGATGGGACTAGAAGAAGGTCAGTAAGTTGAGAGGACAGGTGAGATGTGACTAGAAGAAGGGCAGTAGGGGAGAGGACAGGTGAGATGTGACTAGAAGAAGGGCAGTAGGGGAGAGGACAGGTGAGATGTGACTAGAAGAAGGGCATTAAGGGGAGAGGAGAGATGAGATGTGACTAAAAGAAGGGCAGGAAGGAAGGGGACAGGTCAGATCGGACTAGAAGAAGGGCAGGAAGGGAGAGGACAGGTGAGATGGGACTAGAAGAATGGCAGTAAGGGGAAAGGACAGGTGAGACGTGACTAGAAGAAGGGCAGTAAGGGGAGAGGGCAGGTGAGATGTGACTAGGAGAAGCGCAGTAAGGGAGAGGACAGGTGAGATGTGACTAGAAGAAGGGCAGTAAGTTGAGAGGACAGGTGAGATGTGACTAGAAGAAGGGCAGTAAGTTGAGAGGAAATGTGAGATGTGACTAGAAGAAGGGCAGTGGGGGAGAGGACAGGTGAGATGTGACTGGAAGAAGAGCAGTAAGTTGAGAGGACAGGTGAGATGTGACTGAAACAAGGGCATTAACTTCAGAGGACAGGTGAGCTGTGACTAGAAGAAGGGCAGTAAGGGAGAGGACATGTGAGATGGGACTAGAAGAAGGACAGTAAGGGAGAGGACAGGTGAGATGTAACTAGAAGGGCAGTAAGGGAGAGGACAGGTGAGATGGGACTAGAAGGGCAGTAAGGGAGAGGACAGGTGAGATGGGACTAGAAGGGCAGTAAGGGAGAGGACATGTGAGATGGGACTAGAAGAAGGACAGTAAGGGAGAGGACAGGTGAGATGTGACTGAAAGAAGGGCAGGAAGGGAGATGACAGGTGAGATGGGACTAGAAGAAGGGAAGGAACTTGAGAGAAAAGGTGAGGTGGAACTAGAAGAAGGGCAGTAAGGGAGAGGGCAGGTGAGATGGGACTAGAAGAAGGGCAGTAACGGAGTGGACAGGTGAGATGGGACTAGAAGAAGGGCAGTAAGGGAGTGGACAGATGAGATGGGATTAGAAGAAGGGCAGTGGGGGAGAGGACCGGTGAGATGGGACTAGAAGAAGGGCAGTAACGGAGTGGACAGGTGAGATGTGACTGGAAGAAGAGCAGTAAGTTGAGAGGACAGGTGAGATGTGACTGAAACAAGGGCATTAACTTCAGAGGGCAGGTGAGATGTGACTAGAAGAAGGGCAGTAAGGGAGAGGACAGGTGAGATGTGACTAGAAGAAGGGCAGTAGTTAAGAGGAATGGTGAGATGTGACGAGAAGAAGGGCAGTAAGTTGAGAAGAAATGTGAGATGTGACTGGAAGGAGGGCAGTAAGGGAGAGAACCGGTGAGATGTGACTAGAAGGGCAGTAAGTTGAGAGGAAAGGTGAGATGTGACTGGAAGGAGGGCAATAAGGGAGAGGACAGGTGAGATGTGACTAGAAGGGCAGTAAAGGTGAGAACAGGTGAGAGGAGACTAGAAAAAGGGCAGTAAGGGCAAGGACCGGTGAGATGTGACTAGAAGGGCAGTAAGGGAGAGGACAGGTGAGGTGTGACTGGAAGGAGGGCAGTAAGTTGAGAGGAATTGTGAGATGTGACTAGAAGAAGGGCAGTAAGTTGAGAGGAAATGTGAGATGTGCCTGGAAGGAGGGCAGTAAGTTTAGAGGACAGGAGAGATGTGACTTGAAGAAGGGCAGTAAGTTGAGAGGAAATGTGAGATGTGACTGGAAGGAGGACAATAAGGGAGAGGACAGGTGAGATGGGACTAGAAGAAGGGCAGTAAGGGAGAGGACAGGTGAGATGGGACTAGAAGAAGGGCAGTAAGGGAGAGGACAGGTGAGATGGGACTAGAAGAAGGGCAGTAAAGGAGAGGACAGGTGAGATGAGACTAGAAGAAGGGCAGTAAGGGAGAGGACCGGTGAGATGTAGCTAGAGGGGCAGGAAGGGAGAGGACAGGTGAGATGTGACTGGAAGAAGGGCAGTAATGGAGAGGACCGGTGAGATGTGACTAGAAGAAGGGCAGTAAAGAAGAGGGCAGGTGAGATGAGACTAGAAGAAGGGCAGTAAGGGAGAGGACCGGTGAGATGTAGCTAGAAGGGCAGGAAGGGAGAGGACAGGTGAGATGTGACTGGAAGAAGGGCAGTAATGGAGAGGACCGGTGAGATGTGACTAGAAGGGCAGTTAGGGAGGGGACATGTGAGATGTGACTAGAAGGGCAGTAAGGGAGAGGACAGGTGAGATGGGACTAGAAGGAGGGCAGTAAGGGAGAGGACAGGTGAAATGGGACTAGAAGAAGGGCAGTAAGGGAGAGGACAGGTGAGATGGGACTAGAAGAAGGGCAGTAAGGGAGAGGACAGGTGAGATGTGACTGGAAGGAGGGCAGAAAGGGAGAGGACAGGTGAGATGTGATTAGAAGGGGAGTAAGGGAGGGGACAGGTGAGATGTGACTAGATGGGCAGTAAGGGAGAGGACAGGTGAGATGTGAGTAGAAGGGCAGTAAAGGAGAGGACAGGTGAGATGAGACTAGAAGAAGGGCAGTAAGGGAGAGGACAGGTGAGATGGGACTAGAAGGGCAGCAAGTTGAGAGGAATGGTGAGATGGGACTAGAAGAAGGGCAGTAAGGGAGAAGGGAGGTGAGATGGGATTAGAAGGGCAGTGGGGGAAAGGACAGGTGAGCTGTGACTAGAAGAAGGGCAGTAAGGGAGAGGACATGTGAGATGGGACTAGAAGAAGGACAGTAAGGGAGAGGACAGGTGAGATGTGACTGAAAGAAGGGCAGGAAGGGAGATGACAGGTGAGATGGGACTAGAAGAAGGGAAGGAACTTGAGAGAAAAGGTGAGGTGGAACTAGAAGAAGGGCAGTAAGGGAGAGGGCATGTGATATGGGACTAGAAGAAGGGCAGTAACGGAGTGGACAGGTGAGATGGGACTGGAAGAAGAGCAGTAAGTTGAGAGGACAGGTGAGATGTGACTGAAACAAGGGCATTAAGTTGAGAGGACAGGTGAGATGTGACTAGAAGAAGGGCAGTAAGGGAGAGGACAGGTGAGATGTGACTAGAAGAAGGGCAGTAGTTGAGAGGAATGGTGAGATGTGACTAGAAGAAGGGCAGTAAGTTGAGAAGAAATGTTAGATGTGACTGGAAGGAGGGCAGTAAGGGAGAGAGCCGGTGAGATGTGACTAGAAGGGCAGTAAGTTGAGAGGAAAGCTGAGATGTGACTGGAAGGAGGGCAATAAGAGAGAGGACAGGTGAGATGTGACTAGAAGGGCAGTAAAGGTGAGGACAGGTGAGAGGAGACTAGAAAAAGGGCAGTAAGGGCAAGGACCGGTGAGATATGACTAGAAGGGCAGTAAGGGAGAGGACAGGTGAGGTGTGACTGGAAGGAGGGCAGTAAGTTGAGAGGAATTGTGAGATGTGACTAGAAGAAGGGCAGTAAGTTGAGAGGAAATGTGAGATGTGTCTGGAAGGAGGGCAGTAAGTTGAGAGGACAGGAGAGATGTGACTAGAAGAAGGGCAGTGAGTTGAGAGGAAATGTGAGATGTGACTGGAAGGAGGGCAGTAAGGGAGAAGACCGGTGAGATGAGACTAGAAGGGCAGTAAGTTGAGAGGAAATGTGAGATGTGACTGGAAGGAGGGCAGTAAGGGAGAGGACAGGTGAGATGGGACTAGAAGAAGGACAGTAAGGGAGAGGACAGGTGAGATGGGACTAGAAGAAGGGCAGTAAAGGAGAGGACAGGTGAGATGAGACTAGAAGAAGGGCAGTAAGGGAGAGGATCGGTGAGATGTAGCTAGAAGGGCAGGAAGGGAGAGGACAGGTGAGATGTGACTGGAAGAAGGGCAGTAATGGAGAGGACCGGTGAGATGTGACTAGAAGGGCAGTTAGGGAGGGGACATGTGAGATGTGACTAGAAGGGCAGTAAGGGAGAGGACAGTTGAGATGGGACTAGAAGGAGGGCAGTAAGGGAGAGGACAGGTGAGATGGGACTAGAAGAAGGGCAGTAAGGGAGAGGACAGGTGAGATGGGACTAGAAGAAGGGCAGTAAGGGAGAGGACAGTTGAGATGTGACTGGAAGGAGGGCAGAAAGGGAGAGGACAGGTGAGATGTGATTAGAAGGGGAGTAAGGGAGGGGACAGGTGAGATGTGACTAGATGGGCAGTAAGGGAGAGGACAGGTGAGATGTGAGTAGAAGGGCAGTAAAGGAGAGGACAGGTGAGATGAGACTAGAAGAAGGGCAGTAAGGGAGAGGACAGGTGAGATGGGACTAGAAGGGCAGTAAGTTGAGAGGAATGGTGAGATGGGACTAGAAGAAGGGCAGTAAGGGAGAAGGGAGGTGAGATGGGATTAGAAGGGCAGTGGGGGAAAGGACAGGTGAGCTGTGACTAGAAGAAGGGCAGTAAGGGAGAGGACATGTGAGATGGGACTAGAAGAAGGACAGTAAGGGAGAGGACAGGTGAGATGTGACTGAAAGAAGGGCAGGAAGGGAGATGACAGGTGAGATGGGACTAGAAGAAGGGAAGGAACTTGAGAGAAAAGGTGAGACGGAACTAGAAGAAGGGCAGTAAGGGAGAGGGCAGGTGAGATGGGACTAGAAGAAGGGCAGTAACGGAGTGGACAGGTGAGATGGGACTAGAAGAAGGGCAGTAAGGGAGTGGACAGATGAGATGGGATTAGAAGAAGGGCAGTGGGGGAGAGGACCGGTGAGATGGGACTAGAAGAAGTGAAGTAAGTGAAAAGGGAGATGAGATGTGACTAGAGTGAGGGCAGTAAGGGAGAAGGAAAGTAAGATGTGACTAGAAGAAGAGCAGTAAGGCAGTGGATAGGTGAGATGTGACTAGAGGGACAGTAACGGAGAGGACAGGTGAGATGTGAGTAGAAGAGCAGTAAGTGAGGGGACAGGTGAGATGTGACTAGAAGAAGGGCAGTAACGGAGAGGACAGGTGAGATGTGACTAGAAGAAGGGCAGTAAGGGACAGGACAGGTGAGATGGGACTAGAAGAAGGGCAGTAAGGGAGAGGACAGGTGAGATGGGACTAGAAGAAGGGCAGTAAGGGAGAGGACAGGTGAGATGTGACTGGAAGGAGGGCAGAAAGGGAGAGGACAGGTGAGATGTGATTAGAAGGGGAGTAAGGGAGGGGACAGGTGAGATGTGACTAGATGGGCAGTAAGGGAGAGGACAGTTGAGATGTGACTAGAAGAAGGGCAGTAAGTTGAGAGCACAGGTGAGATGTGAGTCGAAGAAGGGCAGTATGGAAGAAGGGAGGTGAGATGGGACTAGAAGAAGGGCAGTAAGGGAGAAGGGAGGTGACATGTGGCTAGAAGGAGGGCATTAAGGGCGAGGACCGGTGAGATGTTACTAGATAGAAGAAGGGCAGTGGGGGAGAGGACAGGTGAGATGTGACTAGAAGAAGGGCAGAGGGTTGGTGAGATGTGACTAGAAGAGCAGTAAGGTAGAGGAAAGGTGAGATGTAACTAAAAGAAGTGCAGTAAAGGAGGTCATATGTGAGTAGAAGGGCATTAAGGGAGAGGACAGGTGAGATGTGACTAGAAGGGCATTAAGGGAGAAGGAAGGTGAGATGGTATTAGAAGGGCAGTGGGGGAGAGGACAGGTGAGATGGGACTAGAAGAAGGGCAGTAAGGGAGAAACGAGGTGGCATGTGACTAGAAGAAGGGCAGTAAGGAAGGGGCCAGGTGAAATGGGACTAGAAGGGCAGTGGGGGAGGGGACAGTTGAGAAGGGACTAGAAGAAGGGCAGTAGGGGAGAGGACAGGTGAGCTGTGACTGGAAGAAGGGCAGTACGGAAGAGGACAGGTGAGATGTGACTTAAAGAAGGGCAGTAAGGGAGGTGACAGGTGAGATGTGACTTGAAGGGCAGTAAGGGAGGGGACAGGTGAGATGTTACTAGATGGGCAGTAAGGGAGAGGGCAGGTGAGATGTGACTAGAAGAAGGGCAGTAGGGGAGAGGACAGGTGAGATGTGACTAGAAGAAGGGCAGTAAGGGAGAGGACAGGTGAGATGTGACTATAACAAGGGCAGTAAGGGAGAGGACAGGTGAGATGTGACTGGAAGAAGGGCAGTACGTTGAGAGGACAGGTGAGATGTGACTAGAAGAAGGGCAGTAAGTTGAGAGGACAGGTGAGATGTGACTAGAAGAAGGGCAGTAAGTTGAGAGGAAATGTGAGATGTGACTAGAAGAAGGGCAGTGGGGGAGAGGACAGGTGAGATGTGACTGGAAGAAGAGCAGTAAGTTGAGAGGACAGGTGAGATGTGACTGAAACAAGGGCAGTAAGTTGAGAGGACAGGTGAGATGTGACTAGAAGAAGGGCAGTAAGGGAGAGGACAGGTGAGATGTGACTAGAAGAAGGGCAGTAAGTTGAGAGGAATGGTGAGATGTGACTAGAAGAAGGGCAGTAAGTTGACAGGAAATGTGAGATGTGACTGGAAGGAGGGCAGTAAGGGAGAGAACCGGTGAGATGTGACTAGAAGGGCAGTAAGTTGAGAGGAAATGTGAGATGTGACTGGAAGGAGGGCACTAAGGGAGAGGACAGGTGAGATGTGACTAGAAGGGCAGTAAAGGAGAGGACAGGTGAGATGAGACTAGAAAAAGGGCATTAAGGGCAAGGACCGGTGAGATGTGACTAGAAGGGCAGTAAGGGAGGGGACAGGTGAGGTGTGACTGGAAGGAGGGCAATAAGGGAGAGGACAGGTGAGATGTGATTAGAAGGGCAGTAAAGGAGACGACAAATGAGATCGGACTAGAAGGGCAGTAAGTTGAGAGGAATGGTGAGATGGGACTAGAAGAAGGGCAGTGGGGGGAGGACAGGTGAGATGGCACTAGAAGAAGGGCACTACGGGAGAGGACAGGTGAGATGTGACTAGAAGAAGGGCAGTGAGGGAGAGGACAGATGAGATGGGACTAGAAGTGCAGTAAGTTGAGAGGAATTGTGAGATGTGACTAGAAGAAGGGCAGTAAGTTGAGAGAAAATGTGAGATGTGACTGGAAGGAGGGCAGAAAGTTGAGAGGACAGGAGAGATGTGGCTAGAAGAAGGGCAGTAAGTTGAGAGGAAATGTGAGATGTGACTGGAAGGAGGGCAGTAAGGGAGAGGACCGGTGAGATGAGACTAGAAGGGCAGTAAGTTGAGAGGAAATGTGAGAAGTGACTGGAAGGAGGGCAGTAAGTGAGAGGACAGGTGAGATGAGACTAGAAGAAGGGCAGTAAAGGAGAGGACAGGTGAGATGAGGCTAGAAGAAGGGCAGTAAGTGAGAGGACCGTGAGATGTGACTAGAAGAAGGGCAGTAAGGGAGAGGACAGGTGAGATGGGACTAGAAGAAGGGCAGTAAAGAAGAGGACAGGTGAGATGAGACTAGAAGAAGGGCAGTAAGGGAGAGGACCGGTGAGATGTGGCTAGAAGGGCAGGAAGGGAGAGGACAGGTGAGATGTGACTGGAAGAAGGGCAGTAATGGAGAGGACCAGTGAGATGTGACTAGAAGGGCAGTTAGGGAGGGGACATATGAGATATGACTAGAAGGGCAGTAAGGGAGAGGACAGGTGAGATGGGACTAGAAGAAGGGCAGTAAGGGAGAGGACAGGTGAGATGGGACTAGAAGAAGGGCAGTAAGGGAGAGGACAGGTGAGATGGGACTAGAAGAAGGGCAGTAAGGGAGAGGACAGGTGAGATGTGACTGGAAGGAGGGCAAAAAGGGAGAGGACAGGTGATATGTGATTAGAAGGGCAGTAAGGGAGGGGACAGGTGAGATGTGACTAGATGGGCAGTAAGGGAGAGGACAGGTGAGATGTGAGTAGAAGGGCAGTAAAGGAGAGGACAGGTGAGATGAGACTAGAAGAAGGGCAGTAAGGGAGAGGACCGGTGAGATGGGACTAGAAGGGCAGTAAGTTGAGAGGAATGGTGAGATGGGAGTAGAAGAAGGGCAGTAAGGGAGAAGGGTGGTGAGATGGGATTAGAAGGGCAGTGGGGGAGAGGACAGGTGAGCTGTGACTAGAAGAAGGGCAGTAAGGGAGATGACATGTGAGATGTGACTGAAAGAAGGGCAGGAAGGGAGATGACAGGTGAGATGGGACTAGAAGAAGGGCAGTAACTTGAGAAAAAATGTGAGGTGGAACTAGAAGAAGGGCAGTAAGGGAGAGGGCAGGTGAGATGGGACTAGAAGAAGGGCAGTAACGGAGTGGACAGGTGAGATGGGACTAGAAGAAGGGCAGTAAGGGAGTGGACAGATGAGATGGGATTAGAAGAAGGGCAGTGGGGGAGAGGACCGGTGAGATGGGACTAGAAGAAGGGAAGTAAGGGAAAAGGGAGATGAGATGTGACTAGAGTGAGGGCAGTAAGGGAGAAGGAAAGTGAGATGTGACAAGAAGAAGAGCAGTAAGGCAGTGGGTAGGTGAGATGTGACTAGAGGGACAGTAAGGGAGAGGACAAGTGAGATGTGAGTAGAAGAGCAGTAAGTGAGGGGCCAGGTGAGATGTGACTAGAAGAAGAGCAGTAAGGGACAGGACAGGTGAGATGTGACTAGAAGAAGGGCAGTAAGGGAGAGGACAGGTGAGATGTGACTAGAAGAAGGGCAGTAAGGGAGAGGACAGTTGAGATGTGACTAGAAGAAGGGCAGTAAGGGAGAGGACAGGTGAGATGTGACTAGAAGAAGGGCAGTAAGTTGAGAGCACAGGTGAGATGTGACTCGAAGAAGGGCAGTAAGGGAGAGGACAGGTGAGATGTGACTAGAAGAAGGGCAGTAAGGGAGAGGACAGGTGAGATGTGACTAGAAGAAGGGCAGTAAGTTGAGAGCACAGGTGAGATGTGACTCGAAGAAGGGCAGTAAGGGAGAGGACAGGTGAGATGTGACTAGAAGAAGGGCAGTAAGGGAGAGGGCAGGTGAGATGGGACTAGAAGAAGGGCAGTAACGGAGTGGGTAGGTGAGATGTGACTAGAAGAAGGGCAGTAAGGGAGAGGACAGTTGAGATGTGACTAGAAGAAGGGCAGTAAGGGAGAGGACAGGTGAGATGTGACTAGAAGAAGAGCAGTAAGGGACAGGACAGGTGAGATGTGACTAGAAGAAGGGCAGTAAGGGAGAGGACAGGTGAGATGTGACTAAAAGAAGGGCAGTAAGGGAGAGGACAGGTGAGATGTGACTAGAAGAAGGGCAGTAAGTTGAGAGCACAGGTGAGATGTGACTAGAAGAAGGGCAGTAAGGAAGAAGGGAGGTGAGATGGGACTAGAAGAAGGGTAGTAAGGGAGAAGGGAGGTAAGATCTGGCTAGAAGGAGGGCATTAAGGGCGAGGACCGGTGAGATGTTACTAGAAGAAGGGCAGTGGGGGAGAGGACAGGTGAGATGTGACTAGAAGAAGGGCAGAGGGTAGGTGAGATGTGACTAGAAGTGCAGTAAGGTAGAGGAAAGGTGAGATGCGACTAGAAGAAGGGCAGTAAAGGAGAGGACAGGTGATATGTGAGTAGAAGGGCATTAAGGGAGAGGACAGGGGAGATGTGACTAGAAGGGCATTAAGGGAGAAGGAAGGTGAGATGGTATTAGAAGGGCAGTGGGGGAGAGGACAGGTGAGATGAGACTAGAAGAAGGGCAGTAAGGGAGAAGCGAGGTGGCATGTGACTACAAGAAGGGCAGTAATGAAGGGGACAGGTGAGATGGGACTAGAAGGGCAGTGAGGGAGGGGACAGTTGAGAAGGGACTAGAAGAAGGGCAGTAAGGGAGAGGACAGGTGAGCTGTGACTGGAAGAAGGGCAGGACGGAAGAGGACAGGTGAGATGTGACTAAAAGAAGGGCAGTAAGGGAGATGACAGGTGAGATCTGACTAGAAGGGCAGTAAGGGAGGGGACAGGTGAGATGTGACTAGAAGGGCAGTAAGGGAGAGGACAGGTGAGGTGTGACTGGAAGGAGGGCAGTAAGGGAGAGGACAGGTGAGATGTGATTAGAAGGGCAGTAAAGGAGAGGACAAGTGAGATCGGACTAGAAGGGCAGTAAGTTGAGAGGAATGGTGAGATGGGACTAGAAGAAGGGCAGTGGGGGGAGGACAGGTGAGATGGCACTAGAAGAAGGGCACTACGGGAGAGGACAGGTGAGATGTGACTAGAAGAAGGGCAGTGAGGGAGAGGACAGGTGAGATGGGACTAGAAGTGCATTAAGTTTAGAGGAATTGTGAGATCTGACTAGAAGAAGGGCAGTAAGTTGAGAGGAAATGTGAGATGTGACTGGAAGGAGGGCAGTAAGTTGAGAGGACAGGAGAGATGTGGTTAGAAGAAGGACAGTAAGTTGAGAGGAAATGTGAGATGTGACTGGAAGGAGGGCAGTAAGGGAGAGGACCGGTGAGATGAGACTATAAGGGCAGTAAGTTGACAGGAAATGTGAGATGTGACTAGATGGGCAGTAAGGGAGAGGACAGGTGAGATGTGAGTAGAAGGGCAGTAAAGGAGAGGACAGGTGAGACGAGACTAGAAGAAGGGCAGTAAGGGAGAGGACAGGTGAGATGGGACTAGAAGGGCAGTAAGTTGAGAGGAATGGTGAGATGGGACTAGAAGAAGGGCAGTAAGGGAGAAGGGAGGTGAGATGGGATTAGAAGGGCAGTGGGGGAGAGGACAGGTGAGCTGTGACTAGAAGAAGGGCAGTAAGGGAGAGGACATGTGAGATGGGACTAGAAGAAGGACAGTAAGGGAGAGAACAGGTGAGATGTGACTGAAAGAAGGGCAGGAAGGGAGATGACAGGTGAGATGGGACTAGAAGAAGGGCAGTAACTTGATAAAAAAGGTGAGGTGGAACTAGATGAAGGGCAGTAAGGGAGAGGGCAGGTGAGATGGGACTAGAAGAAGGGCAGGAACGGAGTGGACAGGTGAGATGGGACTAGAAGAAGGGCAATAAGGGAGTGGACAGATGAGATGGGATTAGAAGAAGGGTAGTGGGGGAGAGGACCGGTGAGATGGGACTAGAAGAAGGGAAGTAAGGGAAAATAGAGATGAGATGTGACTAGAGTGAGGGCAGTAAGGGAGAAGGAAAGTGAGATGTGACAAGAAGAAGAGCAGTAAGGCAGTGGGTAGGTGAGACGTGACTAGAGGGACAGTAAGGGAGAGGACAGGTGAGATGTGAGTAGAAGAGCAGTAATGGAGAGGACAGGTGAGATGTGACTAGAAGAAGGGCAGTAAGGGACAGGACAGGTGAGATGTGGCTAGAAGAAGGGCAGTAAGGGAGAGGACAGGTGAGATGTGACTAGAAGAAGGGCAGTAAGGGAGAGGACAGTTGAGATGTGACTAGAAGAAGGGCAGTAAGGGAGAGGACAGGTGAGATGTGACTAGAAGAAGGGCAGTAAGTTGAGAGCACAGGTGAGATGTGACTCGAAGAAGGGCAGTAAGGGAGAGGACAGGTGAGATGTGACTAGAAGAAGGGCAGTAAGTTGAGAGCATAGGTGAGATGTGACTAGAAGAAGGGCAGTAAGGAAGAAGGGAGGTGAGATGGGACTAGAAGAAGGGCAGTAAGGGAGAAGGGAGGTGAGATGTGGCTAGAAGGAGGGCATTAAGGGTGAGGACCGGTGAGATGTTACTAGAAGAAGGGCAGTGGGGGAGAGGACAGGTGAGATGTGACTAGAAGAAGGGCAGAGGGTAGGTGAGATGTGACTAGAAGTGCAGTAAGGTAGAGGAAAGGTGAGATGCGACTAGAAGAAGGGCAGTAAAGGAGAGGACAGGTGATATGTGAGTAGAAGGGCATTAACGGAGAGGACAGGTGAGATGTGACTAGAAGGGCATTAAGGGAGAAGGAAGGTGAGATGGTATTAGAAGGGCAGTGGGGGAGAGGACAGGTGACATGAGACTAGAAGAAGGGCAGTAAGGGAGAAGCGAGGTGGCATGTGACTAGAAGAAGGGCAGTAAGGAAGGGGACAGGAGATGGGACTAGAAGGGCAGTGTGGAAGGGGACAGTTGAGAAGGGACTAGAAGAAGGGCTGTAAGGGAGAGGACAGGTGAGCTGTGCCTGGAAGAAGGGCAGTAAGGAAGAGGACAGGTGAGATGTGACTAAAAGAAGGGCAGTAAGGGAGATGACAGGTGAGATGTGACTAGAAGGGCAGTAAGGGAGGGGACAGGTGAGATGTGACTAGATGGGCAGTAAGGGAGAGGAAAGGTGAGATGTGACTAGATGGGCAGTAAGGGAGGGGACAGGTGAGATGTGACTTGATGGGTAGTAAGTGAGAGGTTAGGTGAAATGGGACTAGAAGAATGGCAGTAAGGAAGAAAGGAGGTGAGATTTGAGTAGAAGGGCAGTAAAGGAGAGGACAGGTGAGATGAGACTAGAAGAAGGGCAGTAAGGGAGAGGACAGGTGAGATGGGACTAGAAGGGCAGTAAGTTGAGAGGAATGGTGAGATGTGGCTAGAAGAAGGGCAGTAAGTTGAGAGGACAGGTGAGATGTGACTGAAAGAAGGGCAGTAAGGGAGATGACAGGTGAGATGTGACTAGAAGAAGGGCGGTAATTTGAGAGAAATGGTGAGATGTGACTAGAAGAAGGGCAGTAAGTTGAGAGGACAGGTGAGATGTGACTGGAAGAAGGGCAGTAAGGGGAGAGGAAAGGTGTGATAGTAAACAGAGGAAGGGCCTTAAAGGGAGAGGAAGGGTGAGATGGTGAACACACTTGATGGAGGAGAACAGGGAAAGATAATGGGAAGATCTCAAATGGAAATACAAGGAGATGAGTTGAAGAGGTGGAAGGATGGCGATAGAGAAGACCTGATAGAGGAAGAAAGATATGAGGATGAAATCAGGGTTAGAGAAGGCATGGGACGATCTGTCACAGGAATGACCAAGAAGATAAGACCTAGAAGCATGGATGGGCCACAGATCCTAAGAAACATCCAGGAAAGGAGAGCAAGCAGTGGCATTCTGAGGCCTTCTCCAAGCATTACTCTGCACCTGTGCCAAAGAAATGGCATCATCATCAGGCACGGAATAGGGGTATAGATTTACAGCAGTATTATTGTAAGAACAGGGTATTCTTTAACCTTAATGCATGGGAGTATTACTCAAGGCATCATAACTCTATTTTATATTTATAAAGTCTCAGATCTAACTGTAATTTTTCTATAAGTGCAGCAAATAAGGCCAACGAGTACTGGAAGTAAAGACATATTAATCTACAGCTTTAGGTGCATTATACCACCGGGTACACTTTTACAATGTGCATACATCTGACTGCACCCCCTGCGCCTCTGTGCTGCGCTGCTCCTTGGAATATTATCTCAGTAGTGAGGCACCTACGGAGCCTGGGTTTGTCAGCAGCAGGCACAGCTCACTTACCACAGAGTTGAAAGCTTAGACAGTGTGTAGGAGGCTGGCCTGGTGTGTAGTGGGTACCCAAGGTACTTACACCTTATATCAGGTACAGTATCCCCTATTAGTGAAATGTAGTCGGTGTCTAGAATCCAGGCTTTCTAGAGGTAGCTCTGGATGAGCAGCCAAGGCGTATCTTAGAGACGTGCAAATCTCATGCAGTACCACTGTAGTCACACAGCACTCACACACATGAAAGAAAACACTCAGTTGTACAAAAATAAAGGTACTTTGTTTTTAGAACACAATACCACAAAGTACTAGAAAGGCAACCCTCCAATAGGAGGTACGTAATACACTAATTATTATACACTAATAAACAGTAATAGGCACAGAAAAGATTAGAAAACAGTACAAATAGCAATAACCAATAGTGACCCCAGGGGGAGCACACACCATATACTGAAAAAATGGAATGCGAATGTAGGACTCCCACTAGGTAAGTGGAATGTGTAGAGGGTGTGAGAAAGTAGCCTCTTTAGCATGGACACATTTGGCCTGTTTGTGAGTGTGTGTCAGTGTGTTTTTACTGTGTCACTGGGATCCTGCTAGCCAGGACCCCAGTGCTTATATTTTGTGGCCTAATGTGTGTGGTGTGTATAGTGTTTGACTATGTCACTGAGGCTCTGCTAACTAGAACCTCTATGCTTATGCTCTCTCTGCTTTTAAATTTGTCATTGCAGACCAGTTACTTCATTTACCAATTTCAATTGGCACACTTGACCCCCCCTTATAAGTCCCTAGAATATGGACCTAGGTACCCACGGTATTGGGGTTCCAGGATATGCTTATGAGCCGCAGCATTTATTTTGCCACCCAAAAGGAGCTCAGACAAACCCTTTCACAGGACTGCCATTGCAGCCTGCGTGAAATAGTACACACATAATTTTCACTGCACTTAAGTAACTTAGAAGTCACCTATATGTCTAACCTTCATTTACTGAAGGTTAGGTGCAAAGTTACTAAGTGTGAGGGCACCCTGGCACTAACAAAGGTGCCCCCACATAGTTCAGGGCCAATTCCCAGGACTTTGTGAGTGTGGGGACGCCATTACATACGTGCACTAGATATAGGTCAATACCTATATATAGCTGCACAATGGTAACTCCTAATATGGCCATGTAAGGTGTCTAAGATCATGGAATTGTCCCCCTATTCTAAATCTGGTATTGGGGTGCCAATTCCATGTATCCTGGGGGCTCCACTATGGACCCCCAGTACTGCCAAACCATCTCTCTGAGGCTTGCACTGCAGCTACAGCTGCTGCCACCTCACAGACAGGGTTCTGCCCTCCTGGGGGCTGAGCAGCCCAGTCCCAGGAAGGCAGAACAATGCATTTCCTTTGGGAGGAGGGTGTTACACCCTCTCCCTTTGGAAATAGGTGTAACATGCTGGAGAGGGGTAGACTCCTCCAGCCTCTGGAAATGCTTTGAAGGGCACAGATAGCGCCCTCCTTGCATAAGCCAGTCTACACAGGTTCAGGGACCCCTTGTCCCTGCTCTGGCATGAAACTGGACAAAGGGAAGGGGAGTGACCACTCCCCTGTCCATCACCACCCCAAGGGTGGTGCCCAGAGCTCCTCCAGTGTGTCCCAGACTTCAGCCATCTTGCTTTGCAAGGTGTGGGGACACTCTGGAGGCCTCTGAGTGGCCAGTGCCAGGAGGTGACATCAGAGACCCCTCCTGATGTGGTCTTACCTGATAAGGTAGCCAATCCCCCTCTCAGGGCTATTTAGGGTCTCTCCTGTGGGGTCTCTTTAGATTCTACTTGCAAGTTTCCAGCAGGAACCCTCTGCAACTACTACTTCATCCTCTGACCTCGGATCAACCGCAGACTGCTCCAGGAACCGCTGTAACAGCAACAAAGTATCCAGAAGGGATATTTTTCCTCTGCAACTTCAGCTCCAGCCAGCAACTGCAACAGTTTCCACGGTGTGCATGCTCTGAGGACTCCATGTCTTCACCCTGCACCAGAAGGACCGAAGAAATCCCCGTGGGTAGACAGAGTCACTCCCATGCTCACGCAGGCACCTTCTAAGTCGACGACCGGTTCTCTTGGACTCCTCTCCTGGTGACGAGCGTGCTCCTTTGAACACAGAGGGTGGACCCCATCAACACAGACTGTCCTGAGGGCCGGCAGTCCCAATTTGGAGGAGGTAAGACCTCGCCTTCCCCCAGAACACCAGTACCTTTGTGCACCGTGTCTTCTTCACCTCCTGAGGCCTCTGTGTACTATTTGCAAAATTCCTTTGTGCACAGCCTGGCCCATGTCTCTAGCACTCTATCCTGTGATGTTCAAGTCACTGAGTTGTTCTCCGGCGGCGTGGGACCTTCATTTGTAGTGCTGCACCAACTGCATTTTGCACCTCCTTTGTCCCCATGTCCTGGGACTCCCGTGGGTGATATCTGGTGCTCTGAGGGCTCTCTGAAGTGCAGGGAGGCCCCTATTACTCCTCAGATAGTGCCTAGTTGATGCAAAACGCGACTTTGCCGGAACCAAGGCTTGTTGGAGGAATCCAGTACCAAAAACCCACCTGCATGCAACTCCACGACGTGGGACATCCAGTGCATCATGCAGGAACTCGCTGACATCTTCCTAGGGTGCATTTCTGCAGTCTTTGTCCAACCGGGGACTCTTCTTTTGCACCCTCTTCTGGTTTGGCAGGGGTTCCTGTCCTTCCCGGAACTTCTTTTGACTTCTGGACTTGGTCTCCTTCCTTTGCAGGTCTTCAGGTCCAGGAATCCACCATTATTTGTTTGCAGTCTTGCTTGGTTTTTGCAATAACTCCAATCATTAGGTGTAATGTGTCCTAAGGAAACTTGCAGTCCTTTATTCCTGCTTTTCTGGGCTCAAGGATGGGGTAATTTACTTACCTTTGCTGTATTCTTACTCTCCCAGCGATTCTGCACACACTGTGCTTGTCTAGGGGGGAATTCGCATTCCACTTTCTTAGTATATGGTTTGTGTTGCCCCTAGACCTATTTTCTCCCATTGCATTCTATAGCATTTCCTATTGTTTGCACTATCCTATGTCTAACTACTTGCCTTATTTTGGTGTCTAGTGTATATATTGTGTATAAACTTACCCCCAGAAGGAGTATTGCCTCTAAGATATTTTTGGTACTGTGTCACCAAAAATAAACTACCTTTATTTTTGGTAACACTGAGTATTGCCTTTACCTGTGTAAAAGTACTGTGTAATTGTAAGTGGTATTGCACAGGCTTTGCACGTCTCCTAGTTCAGCCTAAGCTGCTCTGCTATAGCTACCTCTATCGGCCTAAGCTGCTAGAGCACTACTACATTTCACTAATAAGGGATAACTGGACCTGATGTCAGGTGTAAGTACCCAAGGTACCCACTACAAACCAGGCCAGCCTCCTACAGAGGGGAGCTGGGAGTACTAGAAAACCACAGAGGTAAGTAACACAGTACCTTCCAGCGACCAGGAAGGCAGGAGTAAATCACTAGAATATCCCCAAACCACCCAAAAGGAAGGAAAAGAAGAAAAGAAGACACCCAGACAAGACTGTAAGAAACCAGCAGTGGATTCTTAGAGAAGAGGACCTGTGGAGAGAGGGGACCAAGTCTAAAAGTGTCAGTGGAGTGCAGGAGCAGTAGGAGCTACTACCAACCCAGCTGTACTTGTAGGAATTGGTTGACGGTGAGGAAGAACAGGTCAGCACTGCAGTCCTGGAGCCGGAGAAGAGTTCCTGATGGATGCAGAAGATGTCCCATGCTGGAGTAAAGATTGCAGATGGGTGTCGGTGCAGGAATTCCACCAACAAGTCTTGTCAAAGGCAAATTTGAGGTTAGTGTAAAAGTGGAGCTGCCGGGGACCAGCAAAGCCCAGGATGACACAACCCAGGAGGAGGAGTCCGAGGAGACTCTCAGCAATACGGAGAGTCCACAGGAGCAAAGGCAGCACCCACAGGAGCCCCACAGTACGGGGACACAGAAGTCATAGAAGGCGCCAATGCAGCACTACAGAAAGGGATTCCACGCCACAGGAGAACCACGCAGAGGGCTGTGCATTGCAGGAAGGTGTGCTGGGGACTCGAGCTACGTGTAGCCTGAAGATCCCTTGGAGGAGATGCAAATAAGCCTTGGCAGCTGCAAGAGACACAGTGTACAAGGGTAGTGTCCCACGTGGGGAGGCAAGGGCTTACATCCACCAAAGTTGGACAGTTTGTAGAGAGGACCAAGAGGACTACTCTGGACCACCACCTGTGATGCAGGACCATACAGCTCAGGATGGGAGGAGGTCCACGCAGCTGGTTGTCAATGCAGCAGGTGCCTGACTCCTTCACTCCAAGGGAGATTCCTTGTTTCTTCTAGTACAGACTGAAGACACACCACCCTCAGTGGATCCACAGCCAGTGGAAATACTGAAATTGCTGGCAGGAGCCCTGGAAACAATATTGCAGTAGAGTTCTTCTTGTTGAAAGCAGCTTGTCATGTCCTGGAGGTTGCAGTCACAGTTCCAGAGCCCAAAAGTTGATGTGGAGGTTGCAGAGGAGTCCTGCTGGAATCTTGCAAGCTGAATCTGAGGACCCACCCAAGAGAGAGACCCTAAATAGCCCTGAAAGGGGGATTGGTCACCTAGCCAGGTAAGCACCTATCAGGAGGGGGCTCTGATGTGACCTGCCTGGCCTGGCCACTCAGATGCTCCCAGAGTTCCCTGCCAACCTTGAAACAAGATGGCGGAGCCCAGGGACCCTCTGGAGGAGTTCTGAGCACCACCCCTGGGGTGGTGATGGACAAGTGAATGGTCACTCCTCTTTCCATTGTCCAGTTTTGCGCCAGAGCAGTGACTGAGGGTCCCTGAACCGGTGTGGACTAGTTTATGCATGGAGGACCCCAAATGTGCTCTTCAAAGCATACCAGTGGCTTGGGGAGGCTACCCCTCCCAAGCAGGTCACACCTATTTCCAAAGGGAGAGGATGTTACTTCCCTCTCCCAAAAGAAATCCTTTGTTTTGCCTTCCTGGGCTTGAATAGATCAAGCAGCAGTAGGGCAGAAACCTGTCTGATGGATGGCAGCAGCTTAGGCTGCCCACAAAACCCTGTAAGACTGGTCATAGCAACGCTGGGGGTCCTCTAAGGAGCCCCCAGAGTGCATGAAATCATACTTCAAATACTTGCAACAGTATTGGGTTATGATTCCGACATGTTTGATACCAAACATGCCCAGATTCGGAGTTACCATTATGTAGCTGGACATAGGTAGTGACCTATGTCCGGTACATGCGTAAAATGGCATCCCTGCACTCACAAAGTCCAGGAAAATGGGTCTGGGGTTTGTGGGGGCACTTCTGCTAGTGCAGGGGTGTACTCACACACAGTTACCTGCACCTGGCCCTCTGGGCTGAGAGGGCCTACCATAAAGGTGACTTATAGTGGCCTGGAGCAGTGACCTGTAGTGAAAATGGGTGCATACATCAATTGCACGCAGACTACAATGGCAGGCCTGCAGAACCCTTTGCATGAGCTCCCTATGGTTGGGAGAATAACTGTTGCAGCCCATAGGGATCCCTTGGTACCCCAATGCCCTGGGTACCTAGGTGTCATGTACTAGAGACTTACATGGGGGGACCAGTGTGCCAGTTGTGGGAGAAAAAAAGGTACGGTTACCAACATTTAGTGGAGAAAGTATAACCTCTGGGCTCCTGGTTAGCAGGATCCCAGTGGACACAGTCAAACACACTGACAACAGGCAGAAAATGGGGGTAACCATACTAAAAAAGCGAGCACTATGCCACACAGTGCACCCCCCATGAATCTCTGCGGCTCTTTGACAGACGTATGTTCCCCAGTTATCAGCTTTGGAAGGGAGCCCTGTGTGCAGACAGGCGCCGGAGGACGAGTGGCAGGGAAGTATACTGTAGTGTGGCCATTTTTAATGTAGCTTTTTTGCATTTGCTTAAAGTATTAGGCCTCTGTGCACTTTGCCCTGGATGAATTTTATTTAGCTTCGCACTGTTATTTTACAATAACCAGTTTCACGGTCTTGTTTTATTTCCTTCTATCACACTGTTTAGCTTACTTCAGCGCTGTGTTCTCAAACAATACATTCTTGCTCGCTCTGTGCTTCTCTCAAGGATACAGTCTGGTACATTGCCGATAGACGTGGTAGAAGTTTAGGGCCGTATTTATACTCTGGTTGCGCCGAATTTGTGTCGTTTTTTTCAACGCAAATTCGACGCTAAACTAACGCCAACTAACGCCATATTTATACTATGGCGTTAGACGCTTCGGGCGCCAAAGTGCCCGGAGTGTGCGTCATTTTTTAGCGTGAACCCCTTCCTTGCGTTAATGATATGCAAGGGAGGCGTTCCCGTCTTAAAAAATAACTCCCAGGCCTTTACGTGGAATTTATACTCCCGGGCAAAAATGACGCCCGGGAGTGGGCGTGGCCAAAAACGGCGCATTTGCGCCGCTTTTTAACGCCTGGGTCAGGGATGGCGTTAAGGGACAAGTGGGCTCAAAATGAGCCCAGAGTGCCCTCCGCTGCCCCCAGGGACCCCCCCTGCCACCCTTGCCCACCCCAGGAGGACACCCAAGGATGGAGGGACCCATCCCAGAGACATTAAGGTAAGTTCAGGTAAGTATTTTTTTATTTATTTTTTGTGGCATAGGGGGGCCTGATTTGTGCCCCCCTACATGCCACTATGCCCAATGACCATGCCCAGGGGACATAAGTCCCCTGGGCATGGCCATTGGGCAAGGGGGCATGACTCCTATCTTTACAATGATAGGAGTCATGTTGATGGGAGATGGGCGTCGGAAAAAAATGGCGCAAGTCGGGTTACGACGATTTTTTAGCGTCAACCTGACTTGCGCCATTTTAAGACGCCCTAACGTCATTTTTTCCCAACGCCGGAGCTGCCTGGTCTACGTGGTTTTTTTCCACGCACACCAGGCAGCGCCGGTCTGATTGCGCCGTCTAACGCCATTCCATAAATACGGCGCCCACATGGCGCTTCAGAATGGCGTTAGACGGCGCAAATTTTTTTGACGCTAAACTGCGTTAGCGCAGTTTAGCGTCAAAAAGTATAAATATGGGCCTTAGTCTTTATGGTTCGTAGACAGTACACATCCTTACATAGGGACGTTTCTTAGAACACCTGCGTGTTAGTTATAAAAACACTTCCTAGTCCTGGTACACGTGAGAGGGAGATTCCGACCAGGAACCCACACTTAGATGCTGACTGCCCTGTTGCAGATGCTGATCCAAATCACAGGCTTTTGCTCAGTTATGAGGGTCGATGTCCTCCCGGGGGAACCTGAAAGGCAGGCTTAGAGCTTCACATGCTGTGCTCAAAATATAACTTAGAGAGAACATAATTTAGCTGCAATATGATAGCCTTATTCTTATGTTTCACTCTCCTCGTTACTATCTCAATTATACTGTGTTGTATAGTTCTGGTTATTGCGGCTCACGCTTTGTTATCTCAAATGCAGTTGTTTTATTAAACCAATCTTTAAAACTCAAACTGCCTTTGTCATTTATATATGAGACCGCACTGTGTATGAGAGAACTGGTTGTGACCTGAGTGACCACGACTTCCATGGGAAGCACTAAGATGTCATGCGCTCAGCTGTCCAATTGTCTCTTCCCTTTGGGAGAGATGAGGCACTGCTAGTTAGCCAGAACAAAAACCGGATTTGGGGCTACAAGGGTCCTTCACCGTGGGTCATATTTAATCCCCCACACAGTGAACGATCTTGCTGCCCAAAAATCCAGTAGTCTCATTAGGATAATGAGAGCCTAAGCGACATGGCGCCACCAATGTTTGGTCTGGCTCTAATTTCGGGTCCACCGGTTTATCTTGGTCTCATATAATATAATGAACCCTCATCCCTTTAGCGGAGACGCCAGTGGCACTGAGGAATTCCACCACCGCGGTATAGGTAATCCTAATTACAACGGATGGTTGTGCAAGCTTGAACCTTAAAAGGATAGACCCCGTCTTGGGGTGCCTTCTCTGAATTCTCACTGTTTTTCTAATGGCGAATCCCCGAGTAATACAGATAGCTCTTAATATGAGACAACCGCTCACAGCACATTTGCTAGCAATTGGCCTTGCGGCCCAGGGTGGTCCAGTCACATTTGTGGTGGACTCCCACGCAGCCTATAGAACAGAACTTTTTTACTCTTGGGTCACATTTCCAGCGGTTAATGGGAACACAAATACATTTCATACATATACAGTTGCCAACGCGCCTGGACAGTACAGGGCATACGCATACTTAGAGATACTTCTATCTTATCAAGAACATAATAATTGGCTTGATGGCGCTCTACCTCATACAATATTACCGGTAAGGTTGGGTCCACTAAGTAATGATGGTCCTACCTGGCCGTTATTGGCCACAAATACACCACATCCTGCGGTTGCAAATATGGCAGTGGCTGAAGTTCGACGTTCATATACAGAATTAACGGCTACATATAGACGCTTAGTACAATTTGTGATGCTGACACTAAATACAAACCCAGTGCGTGCTGCTCCAGCACAACCACATGCAGTAACACCAGGTATAAACCTGGTGACTGTACACTCTATTATGGGTAAAGTTCCAGCAAAACGGGAGGAGACTCCATTTTGGCTGGCACAGAAAATCAATACGCTGGAGGCAGTATTTCCCCATACGGGACCACAGGACAAACATAGAATACTAACTATGGGGGTCATTACAACCCTGGCGGACGGTGTTAAAGCTGCGGAAATACCGCAAACAGGCCGGCGAAAAAAAAAATGGAATTACGACCCTGGCGGTAACTGCCAACAAAGACAGCCACTTTCACACACCGCCCGCCACGGCGGAACAGACAAACAGCCTGGCGGTCACCACCAACAGACAGGCGGAAGACAATGTACCGCCCACAGTATCACAACCTACCAATCCGCCACATTTTCCGGGGTGGATTTTCTGTGGATAAAAACACGGCGGAAACAGCTTTTGCAATGGGAAAACCCTCACCTGAACACACTCAACGAGGAACGACGACTCCATGGAGCCGGAACTCCAAATCCTACCTGCCCTTGTCTTTCTGCTCCTCTCCGACCAACAGTGACGTAGGCGCAGAACATACCGGTGAGTACTGCATCTACGACACGGGGGGAGGTAAAAGTTAGGGGGACACCCACTAAACACCCCCACCCCCACCCTCGCATATCACAACATACACACCAATGCAGTCAAAAATATCACATGAACAACCCACAATTCCCCCGGAAGAATGCAAAGACAAAGCGAATTGCGGTCAAACAGTGTAATGTGCCAATATACATGTCATATAAAAATATACAGAATAATATCTCGAAATCTGTCATAATTATATATACAATACAAGAAGTAGTGCAGATATGTACACAACAATGTCCGTGCACCAACAGTCCAAAAATGCATGGGCGAGGCCCACAACAGATACCTGACCAAAATCCGAGAGAACACTGCCGGGGCATCAGATAGAAACACTACAGGCACCTCAGGGGGAAGGGAAGGGGGGGCACCTCAGCCGGATGAATGCAAAGCCAGATCCACGACGGGGCACCATGCCCATTGATGTATCCTGGGGAGTGCAAAGCCACAGTCTCTCAAGTCTATACAGTGGGTGGGTTGCCCACTGTACCATCCTGGGGAGTGCAAAGCCACAGTCTCAAAAGTCTTTACAGTGGGTGGTTTGCCCACTGTACCATCCTGGGGAGTGCAAAGCCACAGTCTCAAAAGTCTTTACAGTGGGTGGTTTGCCCTCTGTACCATCCTGGGGAGTGCAAAGCCACAGTCTCTCAAGTCTCTACAGTGGGTGGGTTGCCCACTGTACCATTCTGGGGAGTGCAAAGCCAGTGTCAAAAGTCTTTACAGTGGGTGGTTTGCCCACTGTACCATCCTGGGGAGTGCAAAGCCACATTATTGCAAGTAGATGCAGTTCTCAACTGGTACTGGGTGGGACTGGTGCCCAGACTGGATGAGTCTCCCCGTGAAAGTTCCTGTCCTGCCACTGTCCCAGCTGCACATGGGATAAGGATGCCTGATGTGGCGGCCTATTCATACCCACACAGTGTTTGCCCTGTTCAGTGGTCTTCACCATGGCGGTCTTTGCCCTGTTCAGCGGTGCTTAGCCATGGCAGTCCTTGCCCTGTTCAGCGGTCTTCACCATGGCAGGCTTTGCCCTGTTCAGCGGTCTTCACCATGGCGGTCTTGGCCTTGTTCAGCGGTGCTTAGCCATGGCAGTCTTTGCCCTGTTCAGCGGTCTTCACCATGGCGGTCTTTGCCCTGTTCAGCGGTCTTCACCATGGCGGTCTTTGCCCTGTTCAGCGGTGCTTAGCCATGGCAGTCTTTGCCCTGTTCAGCGGTCTTCACCATGGCGGTCTTTGCCCTGTTGAGCGGTCTTCACCATGGCGGTCTTTGCCCTGTTCAGCGGTCTTCACCATGGCGGTCTTGGCCTTGTTCAGCGGTGCTTAGCCATGGCAGTCTTTGCCCTGTTCAGCGGTCTTCACCATGGTGGTCTTTGCCCTGTTCAGCGGTCTTCACCATGGCGGTCTTTGCCCTGTTCAGCGGTGCTTAGCCATGGCAGTCTTTGCCCTGTTCAGCGGTCTTCACCATGGTGGTCTTGGCCTTGTTCAGCGGTGCTTTAACATGGTGGTCTATGGACTGTTCAGCGGTGCTCTGACATGGCGGTTCGGATACTGACATTGGTGTGTGGCATGACGAACTCCACACTGGACATTGGTGTGTGGAATGACGAACTCCACACTGGACATTAGTGTGTGGCATGACGAACTCCACACTGGACATTGGTGTGTGGCATGACGAACTCCACACTGGACATTGGTGTGTGGCATGACGAACACCACACTGGACATAGGTGTGTGGCATGACGTTCCATCATCGCCCAGCGGGGCTGTGGGATCCTGGTCCCTCCTGGGCACTGACTCCGGCGGTGGTCTCCTGACCAGTAACAATACTTGGGCCCTCCTGGGCACTGACTCTGGCGGTGGTCTCCTGATCAGTAACGATACTTGGGCCCTCCTGGGCACTGACTCTGGCGGCGGTCTCCTGACCAGTAACGATACTTGGGCCCTCCTGGGCAATGACTCTGGCGGTGGTCTCCTGACCAGTAACAATACTTGGGCCCTCCTGGGCAATGACTGTGGCGGTGGTCTCCTGACCAGTAACGATACTTGGGCCCTCCTGGGCAATGACTCCGGCTGTGGTCTCCGGACCAGTAACGACGGTGCTGGCGGTTGTGTCTGGACCGCCGGAAATGATGGCGCACTTCTCCGCCGTGCCACTCACAACAGGCTGGGCAGACTTCGTCAGGACCTTCCCCACCTTCTTTGGAGTTACAGCTGACTCGCCAATCGCCTTCGATCCCATTTCAGTTGTTGTACCACCAGGAGTCTTGACACGGTCCCGTCGTCCACTCTCCAATTTCGGAGCCTTTACAGGGGGTGGGCTGCCAGTGCCTTGGCTCCGGGTCCTACTGCCTGCCCTGGTGGACGGTGCACTCCAAAAACCTGGAACACGCACCACTGGCACTGGAGGCTTTTTGGCTGAGGTGCTACGACGGGACTGGTGAACTGGAGGGGGGGTGGGGGCAAACAGGTCAATTTGATAGAGGGACAGTTTCTGACGGACACTGGGATGGGTAGCTGGAGGGGGTCTGGGAGTGGAGGTAGAGGAGGTGGTTGTAGGAGGTGTCACTTTAGCTGTTTTGGGTGCAGGTGCAGGTACTGGAGGCTGTCGTGAGGTGGATGGATGTTGGGTGAGTGATTGCTGGAGTTTGGGTACTTTGGGAGGGGGCATCACAGACACACTGGGAGAGGACACAGGGGACTTGTAAATGGCAGTGGAGGTGGTGAGTGCAGGTGAGCGGCTTGTGGTGCTGGGTGTCCTGGTGCGAGTCCTAGTGCCTGTAGATGTGGTGCATGCACGTGTGTGTGTAGACGACACTGGGAGGGAGGAGGGAGAAGAGGAGAAGGGGGACACAGTGGAGACAGTGGATGTTGCTGTGTCTGTATGGGTGTGATGCTTGTGTGAGTGCCTGTGGTGTGTGCGGTACCTATGTTTGCTTGAGCTACTTTTGGATGTTGACTTGTGTGTATGCTGGTCTGTAGGCGTGCTTGGGATGGGCTGGGGTACAGGGGATTGGGTCTGGGTGGAGGAAGTTGGAGGGGGGAGGCTGGACACAGGGACAATGGCTGCCATCAGTGCTGAGGCCAGAGATTGCAGGGTTCGCTGAAGGACAGCCTGACCAGAATGAATGCCTTCCAGGAATGCATTACCATGTTGCAACGCCCTTTCTACACCCTGGATGGCATTCACAATGGTAGACTGCCCAACAGTGAGTGACCTGAGGAGGTCAATGGCCTCCTCACTGAGGGCAGCAGGGGTGACTGGGGCAGGGCCTGAGGTGCCTGGGGCGAAGGTGATGCCCACCCTCCTGAGTGAGCGGGCACGGGGCGAACGCTGAGGGGCTGCTGGGAGGGCGGTGCTGGTAGGGGAGGTGGCGGCTGTACCTGTAGAAGTGGGGCGCACAGATGGTGCCGCCACCACAGGGGAGCTCCCATCGGCGGACAAGTACGTGTCGCTGGTTGGTGATCCTGTGGCCGACGTGAAGCTCCCCTCGCCCTCCGTCCCACTGGTGCATTCAGAGTCTGTGGTGTGGCCCTCCATGGCCATGTGTGATGCAGCTCCCTCATGCTCCGGTGCCACTGTACCTCCGCCTGATGATGCTGATGTACAAAAGGACAGGGAGAGCAGGAAAAGGGGGGCAGCCAGAAGAAAGAGAGTTTTAGTACATGGCATACCGCTACCGTTGGCGGACAAGACAGACGCAGCAGCCCCATGCATTACGCCGTGCTCCTGCCCTCTGCACATGCAATTTCTGGGATATGGCCTACATGGCAATGGTCGAACTCTGCGCACATGGATGGCAAAGGGGCAACTATACATCAACTTGCCTCTGTTCTGATCTGGGGTAGAGTCCCACATGGCCTACATTACGGAGGGGCCTTGCCTACCTAACTCACCCTGGCCTTGGGACACCCACAGCCCACCTCCCCCACCCAGACACCTCCACTGCACGCAAAGTCCACAGAATGAGGTTGTACTCACCCCCTTGTGTCTGCTGTGATGTCCTTAAGCGCCCATCCAACTCCGGGTAGGCCACCGCCAGGATCCGGAACATCAGGGGGGTCATGGTGCGACAGGCACCCCTCCCACGTTGGGAGGCCATCCCCAGCTGAGCCTCCGCTGCCTTCTTGCTGCAGCGGCGAATGTCCTCCCATCTCTTACGGCAGTGGGTGCCCCGTCTCTGGTGGGCCCACAGGGTCCGGACTTCCTTGGCGATGGCACGCCAAATGTCCCTCTTCTGGTGGGCGCTGACCTACATGAGATGCACAAGGAAAGAGGAACAGTCATTACCTACTGCACCGTCAATGTGAGTGGCCCCCTCCCAACTCTGTCCATGTGGCCCATTCATCCCCATGCATAACTGTTCTATGTACTCTGCTCCCTTCCCTCTTCCACCCAGCCCTCTCCACCCAGGCCTAGCCCATACAACGTGCTCCCTCAGTACTAACCTGTTGGTCTGGAGGACCGTAGAGTAGCGTGTACTGGGGGAGGACCCCATCCACAAGTTTCTCCAACTCCTGTGCAGTGAAGGCAGGGGCCCTTTCCCCAGACGCAGCAGCCATCGTCGCTTCCAGACCGAGGTCACAGCAGCACTAGCAGTGTAGGTCCTCTCCTGTCGCAGGTCAGGTATCTAGTGATTGAAGAGATAGAAAATGGTGGTGACGTCCGCGGCGGTGACGTCCGCGGCGGGGCGCATCATCACTGCCAGCGCACCTGTTCATTGGATCCTGGCACCCATAGGGTCCAATGTTAACCAATGCAGCATTGCGCCGCGGTCTACGACCGCCTACCGCGACGGTGTCCAACGCCAGCGCAGTTACCCCACAATTCCATTGTCCCAGTTTAGAGGTCAGGCAGCCGCCATTTCAGGGGCCCAAATGGCTTCATTTACTACTGCGTCACACATACCGAGGCCTACACTCCAAACAGTTCCCGGATGGGTTAATTGTCTGTTGTAGTGTTGTGTGTGACTGTGGGTAAATACCTGGAGGAATGCTGACAGTTTCTTCGCTGTTGTCCTTCTTAGGCACCGACAGTTGGGACATATTGGAAGCTGGCGGAATCCGCCGGTGTACCGACCGCTGGTGGACCTGTTGACAATGGAAGAGAGACATTTGATCGTGACCTACCGGTTCGACCGTGCCACAATCCAGGAAATATGTACCCAGTTGGAGCCAGACCTGATGTCACCAATCCGCCATCCGACTGGAATCCCCCCTGACGTGCAGGTGCTGTCAGTGCTCCATGTCCTTGCAAGTGGCTCTTTTCAGACAACAGTGGCCATGGCATCAGGGATGTCCCAGCCTATGTTTTCCAACGTCTTGTCCAGAGTGTTGTCTGCCCTGCTGAAACACGTAAGGAGATACATCATATTCCCTCAGGTGGAGGATTTGCCTACAGTGAAAGGTGACTTCTATGCCCTTGGACATATCCCCAACGTCATAGGTGCCATTGATGGGACCCCTGTAGCTCTGGTCCCCCCCGCAGGAGTGAACAGGTGTACAGGAACAGGAAGAGTTATCATTCCATGAATGTCCAGATGGTCTGTTTGGCAGACCAGTACATCTCGCAGGTAAATGCTATGTTCCCTGGCTCAGTGCATGACGCCTACATCCTGCGGAATAGCAGCATCCCTGATATGATGGGTCAACTCCAGAGGCACCGTGTATGGCTATTGGGGGACTCTGGTTACCCCAACCTGTCCTGGCTATTGACCCCAGTGAGGAATCCCAGGACCAGGGCAGAGGAACGGTACAATGAGGCCCATGGGCGGACTAGGAGGGTGATCGAACGCACCTTCGGCCTCCTGAGGGCGAGGTTCAGGTGCCTCCATATGACAGGTTGGTCCCTATTCTACTCACCGAAGAAGGTGTGCAACATCATCATCGCCTGCTCCATGCTCCATATTTTGGCATTGCGACGGCAGGTGCCTTTTCTGCAGGAGGATGATCCAGATGACGGTGTTGTAGCAGCTGTGGAGCCTGTGGAGCCTGTGGACAGTGATGAGGATGAAGCTGATGAAGAAGAAAACGACAACAGGGAGTCATACAGCAATATTTCCAGTGAGACACAGGTGAGTACATTTTCATGTTGAACATAATATTAACTTTCACACGTCTACCTCTATCCTGTACCTACATTTCACTGACTATTTGTTAACTGAGTTGTCCCCTTCCATTTCAGTTTCACTAATGTGGTAACTTACATGTCAACAGCTTGCACCCTTGAAAGGCTTGTGATGTGTGACATTGGTATGTTGGCCTTCCAATGGGTAACCATTTGTGACACTGTAATTGACAATACAAAGTTCAAAATCTTTGACTGACTCAAGTTTTATTAGTGTTTCAAGGGTGTTTATTTAAGTGCATAACAATGAAGGGGGTTGTTGTGAAATTGGGATGGGTTATAGTGGAAGAATGTCCATGGCAGAGTCTAGTCTATTAGTCTCACAGGTACATTGCACATCTGCCCATTGGAAGTGGAGCTAGGGCAGTTCCAATTTGGACAGGGTAACAAAGTGGTAGAGTGGGGGGACAATCAGGGTGGTCTTATTTCCTGGCGGGGGTCTTGCCATCTTGCTCTGTCCTGTTCCTGGATCTCAGGGACCGCTTTCGTGGTGGTTGTCCGTCTGCAGGGGGTGGGGTGCTGGTGTGTTGGTCCTGTGGCGGGGCGTCCTGTCCACTAGCGCCGGCAGAGGTGGTGGGCATTTCATCGTCCTGGCTAGTGTCAGGGGCCCCTTGGAGTGCCACGGTGTCCCTCAAGGTCTTTTGAATGTCCGTCAGCACCCCTACAATGGTGCCCAGGGCAGAGCCGATGGTCCTGAGCTCCTCCCTGAACCCCAAATACTGCTCCTCCTGCAGACGCAGGGTCTCCTGCAACTTGCCCAGTACCGTTGCCATCGTCTCCTGGGAGTGGTGGTATGCTCCCATGATGGAGGAGAGGGCCTCGTGGAGAGTAGGTTCCCTTGGCATGTCCTCCCCCTGTCGCACAGCAGCCCTCCCAGTTCCCCTGTGTTCCTGTGCCTCCATCCCCTGGACCGTGTGCCCACTACCACTGCCCCCAGGTCCCTGTTGTTGTTGGGGTGTTGGGTTAGCCTGGGTGCCCTGTAGTGGTGGACACACCGCTGATTGACCTGTCCTGGATAGGGAGGTATGGGCCCGCTGGGTGGGTGCTGTGCTGGTGTTCCCAGAGGGTGGAAGTTCGGTGTTGGGCTGTGGCTGGGCAAGGGGAACCGACTGTCCTGAGGCCCACGATGGTCCGGGCTGGTCATCAAGATCCAGAGGGGCAGAGCTGCTGTCGTCACTCTGGGCCTCTTCTGGGGGTGGAGTGGTGTTGTCTGGACCCTCTGGTGTGGTGACGTTCCTTCGGGTTCCTGTGGGGGTATGAGTACATGATTATTGCATGTGTGTGTTTCATGGTGTGCAATGGTTGGGTGTGCGTGTACACCAGTGCAGGCATTCCTGTGTGGGGGCTTGTGTGCTGATGGTTGGGGGGTGTTCTGGGTCTGTGCAGTGGGCATGCTTTAGTGATGGGTATCCATGCTTAGTTATGTCATGCAGGTCTTGGGGTTGGGATGGGTGCTTGGTGTCATGGGTAGATTAATGAGGATTTGGGGTGATAGGTGAGGGTGTGAGGGTGGGGGTGTGTGATAGCATGCAGGTAAGGTGGGGGATCTGATAGTTAAGATTTGACTTACCAGTGTCCGTTCCTCCAACGACTCCTGCGAGGCCCTCAGGATGCAAGATGGACAAGACTTGCTCCTTCCATGTTGTTAGTTGTGGGGGAGGAGGGGGGGGTCCGCCGCCAGTCCGCTGTACCGCGATGTGGTGCCTGGATACCGTGGAACGCACCTTCCCCCGTAGGTCGTTCCACCTCTTCCTGATGTCCTCCCTATTTCTTGGGTGCTGTCCCACTGCGTTGACCCTGTCGACTATTCTTTGCCATAGCTCCATCTTCCTGGCTATGGATGTGTGCTGGGCCTGTGAGCCAAATAGCTGTGGCTCTACCCGTATGATTTCCTCCACCATGACCCTGAGCTCCTCCTCAGAGAAGCAGGGGTGTCTTTGGCGTGCCATGGGGTGGTGTGGGTGATGTGTGAGGTGGTGTATGTGTTGATGAGTGTGGTGAGTGTAGTGGTATGTGGTGTTTTGTGCGTGGATGTTGTGTGGGTGATGGTGTTGTGTGCCTCTGTGTGATAGGGTTCTCTATTCTGTGCTGTCTCTCTCTGGCCTTCTCTCAGAAATTCTGGTCGTAGGGGTTTGTGGGTGATGTGGGTTTGTGTTTTATATTGTGTTGGGTGTGTGGGAGTGTTGTTTGCATGTGTAGCAGGTGTGTGTATTTGGAATTGTCCAATGTGCTGGTGTTTTGGAGATGTGTGTGTATTTTGAGCGTGGCGGTGTGTACCGCCAATGGAATACCGCGTTTGAAAGACCGCCGCGTGGATTCGTGGGTCGTAATAGCATGGGCGTGTTTCTGTTGGCGTGGAGGTGGAGGATTTGTTTCCGCATGTTTATCGCTGACCTTCGGTGTGGCGGAGTTGTGTGGGTGTCTGAATTTCGGCGGATTCCGTGATGTGGGTTATAATAGCTGTGGCGGAATTCCGCGGCGGTGTGTTGGCGGTCTTCTGCACAGCGGTAAGCGCCTTATACCGCCAATGTTGTAATGACACCCTCTGTGTTTACCCTTTTGGATGGTTCCCACAGTGGAACATTGTAATACATGGGGCACGGTGTTTGCTGCGCTCTATACGACGGCACACAGTACACCGACATTAGCCAACCTACCGGAAGTGCTTAAACAAATTCAGGATGAACACTGGGCTGCCCCAGCCTTAGATTTAGGAATGCAACTGATGGGCAACTTTGCCACGGTTTCGTCAATAATCCTAAGCAATCTAAAAGGAGAAGCAGTTGCACTTGCAGTGCGCATGCATCTTTGTGACATCCCGCAACAAGATCAGGAGCGGGAACTGCCTAAAATAATAGCGGAAACATATTCCAGTATCGGTTGAGATAGCCTGGGGGCTAGACCACAAAAACCTCAATTTCAGGGAAAAATTAATGTAGAAAATGGTAAACAGCAACCTGAGGGTAATAAGAAGCGCTGAGAGAAAAAATAACAAACACCTAAAAAGGAAAGGGGAGAATCTCCACGTATGGAGACCCCGCAGAATAGGTATAATCTCAGAAATAGAGATAATATAAAAACGCCTGATAGATATCAATATACTGATACACTCAAATCTCGTTCCTTTCATGACTCATCGGAAAAGAGAAATGAGAGAGGTGGGCGGTCAGAGCGGAGAACAGAGTACGGGAAACCGAGACAGGAATCACAACGCTCTTTGGAGGTTTCTGTCAAAAAGGAAGAGAAACCAGTACAACAAAAACAACAGTTTCAAAAGAAAAAAGTAGCAGCGGTCTCGGCTACACATGCCGCTCAGGAAGAGGGTTCTCTTGAAGAACAAGACATGGGCTCCAGCACTGTTAGACAGCGCGGCAGAGGTCACAATGGTTCGCCGGAATATTCTGGCTACATTAAAAATGGCTACACTCCAATACTACATATTAATGAGCATATTTAAGAAAAGTGGCGCTGCACATTGTGCAGCGCCACTTTTCTAGCACCCATTAGCTCCCCCCTAACGCCACCATGTGTGCACCATATTTAATATACGGTGCACCATGCGTGTAGTTAGGAAACTAGCATCATAATTTTTCACGCAAGTTTGGCTCTTTGCAGGATTAGTGTCCAATTCTTTTTCGCTAATCCTGCAAAGCACCCAGAGGCCCGTTGTACCCAATGGAAGCCTCTTTTCAACACCTGCTCAGGCCCCCTTTGCACACATTATGGCTGGCGCAGGCATAATGTAGTGCAAAGGGATACAAAGTGGTGCAATGCATGCGTTGCACCACTTTGTAAACATGGTGCAGCATTTGTGGCCATCTAAAATTACGCTATGGCCCAGGCTCTCTTAAACTTAGGGCTGAGTGTTTCCCAAAGGGCCAGGGGAACTCTGTAGTTTTAGGACAGCTGGAGGAAGAGTGGTTGTCCTCATCTGCTTTGTCCCTTGGGTCCAGTGTTATTTCTCCCTGCATTCAAGCCTTATTCATGTTACGAACTCGGATCTATTGACAGGTTTTTAATGAAGCTTATATTCCTGGCCTCCCACTAGCTGTTATGAACATGGCTGTTCGACTGAGACTGACCCAGTTACTTCAGCGCCTGGGTACCCTCACTGGTGATAATTGCATTTTATAAATACAATGATTGATTGATATGATTAAGTAGTTTATAAGTCCCTTCTCCTGATGAACACCCTGGTAATTGTTTCATTAGTAGGTCTAACCATTGACCTACTGCTCCTCTCGACTGCCCACTGACCCACATATAGATGTGTTATGAACAACCTTTACCACCAATAACTACAAGATGCAAAGAAAAAGCCCCTAACTTTCAGGATCCAAGTCAGCCCCAACAATCCCAAAGAACTCTTCACCATTGTCAACAAGTTCTCCAACCCCGCATCTACCAGTGACATCATTTCATCGCAAGCACTGCAATGCTTTCTCAAACATCTTCTAACAGAAAAATTGCCAAGATCTACAACACATTCAACCCACAGCATACTGATTTTATCACACAGCAGGACACGTCCCTCATCACCAAACAGCAGCCAAGCAACTAGAAGTCCCTCTTGAATGAAGACACCACCCCCCTAAAATACTATCCTCTTAAGTGCCCTTTCAGACCCATTACCCTACTTGATATACAACCTTGGATGAGCCATCATCTCCCCTTTGCTGACCACTATCATCATAACTTGATAACCACTGCCACCTTCCCATCTTGCTGGAAAAATATTCAGAAGTCAACGCCCTGTTGAAGAAACCAATGACGGACCCCAGCACCCTCAGTAGCTAAAGGCCCTTCTAACTCCTGCCTATCCAGCTAAAATCATGGAGAAAGCCATCAACACCCAACTCACAGGCGACCTAGAACTCCATCAACTCCTAGGCAGCTCTCAATCTGACCAACCACAGCACAGAAACCGCCCTCATATCAACCACCGATTACATCAGAAGCATCCTTGATTGAGGAGAAATGGCAGCACTCATCATCCTCAACCTCTCCGCAGCTTTCGATACAGTCTCCCACAACTCACTCATCGGAAAGCTTCAGCACTTGGAGATCTGCAGACTGGCCCACAAGTGGTTATCCTCCTTCCTCAGAGACAAAATTCAACAAGTTAGACTCTCCTCTACATCCCAGAACTCAAGAAACACATCTCTCAAGTCCCTCAAGAATCATCGCTCAGCCCAACACTCTTTAACATCCACATAATGCCCCTTGCGGACATCCTCAGAGCCCACTACATCAACATAGTATCCTACTCTGACGGCACACAGCTCATCCTCTATCTTACCAACTTAACCAGCACCGCCAAGGCACACTTCGCCAACTGCATGAGCAATGGCCCTGCTTGGATGAAAAACAAGTGCCTTAACCTCAACACAGACATGGCCAAAGTCCTTATTTTCAGCAGCAATCACTCCCTCTGGGGTGCCTTTTGGTGGCCCTCCAAACCTGGCCCTCCACTCACCTCTACAGACAGAGTTAGATCTTTCCCAGCATGCCATTTTTTTTGTCATAGACTCGTAGACTAATTCCTCTGGTTTAGGAATGTCACCATTGAGGTGGCCCATCTTTTGGGTCTGAAATGGGTCTTACTGATGTACAGGGAGTTTTATTGAAATATAAAAGGTACAGAATGGCGATGAGGATGATGGTGATGGTGATGATGATGATGATCATGAAAGTAAGCCACAACTAGGAGTTTGTGAAATTTGCATAATTTGCTTTTGCATAATTACATGCCATTTCAGAAAAAATACACAAAATTACACACAATTTCATGAAATGCAAAATTGGCATTTGGCACTATGGTGGTCATAACAACCTCGGCGGTCTTTTTACAAGACCGCCGAGGGACCGCCGTGCGGAAGACCGCCACTAGTGGCGGTTTGCCGCTCGGCGTATTATGACTGTTGGCTGCTCTCCGTCCTTTTTAGGACGGAGAGCCGCCAACAGCCATACTGGCGGGCGGCGGGGAAGTGGAGGTTGCTCCACCTCCACCGCCACGCCAACAGAACACCGCCCAGCGAATCACATCCTGTGATTCGGCGCAGCGGTGTTCTGTTGGCGGTGTGGTGTCGGCGGAGAAGCCCCAATGGCTACCGTCCCCTCCCGGAGGATCGACAGAACAGGTAAGTTGATCATCTGTTAGGGGAGGGAGGTGTTGTGTGGGTGCATGGGGTGTGCGTCTGTGTCTGTAGAGGGGGTGTGTGAGTGCGTGTATGCTTGCGGGGGTGTTGCGTGTTATGGGATTGAGTGCGTGTATGTCTGTATGTATGTCTGTATGGATGTGTGCATGTATGTCTGTATATAGGTGCGCGTGTCTGACTGAGTGTGTGGATGTAGGCATGTATGTCAGTGTGTGTGCGTGTGTGTGTTGGTGGTGCCTGCGTGCGTGTTGTGTGTGTGTGAGTTATGTGATGTTGGGGGTTGGGGTGGGGAGGAGGGCCCTGCCACCTTTGGGGGTGGCAGGGGTGGTGGGGGGTGTAGGGGAGGGAGTCGGGGTGGGGGAGACCCCTATCAGTGCCAGGGAAGGAATTCCCTGGCACTGATAGTGCTTACCGCCATGGATTTCATGGCGGTTCCTACCGCTGGAAATCCACGGCGGTAAGCTGGGTCAAAGTACCGCCGGCGGTATTGTGACGGCCGCCGGGCTGGAGACCCAGGTCTCCAGCCTGGCGGTCGTCTCCGCCCTGGAGGGCGGAATGGAGAAGCGGCGGATGACCATGGCGGTAACCGCCATGGTCATAATACGAAAAAAAAGACCGCCAGCCTGTTGGCGGTCTTACCGCTGCTTCTCCGCCTTCCGCCAGGGTCATATTGACCCCCGTATGTTAGTACGAAATGCCTCTTTTCCTCCCTTTCTAGTGTGGATGCTTTTTGCTAAACAAATATACAAGTGCTCTAACAAGAGATGCTTGCAGTTTGGTGATTGTATTGCTGAAGTGTGCATGTGCTAAAGTTTTGCCTTAAACAGTGTGTAATTTTGTGTTGTGGGGTAATATCATAACTCTGGGAATTTCACAGAAAGAGTGCAAGGAAAAACTAACAAAATGATGTGCGATTATGACAGCGGAACGGAAATTGTGCCCTGGCCTATTTAGGACAAGCACATCCCTCAAAATGTTCCCACCTCACCCTTTCTCATAAAATGATCCGATTCTGCCTTTTGCCCACTCCTCCTTCATACATCACATAGGAGCACCTTCCTGCACAAAAACAATCCATGGAGGTGTTTTCCTCTTTCCATGTGTGTTGCACTATACAAGGAGAAATAACAATATTTCTCCTCGTTGAGCCTCACGTTGGGAGGCGTAATGTTTTGACGAATCGTACGGCAACACAGCAACTTGTGCGGCGTTGCCTCATCCCATACCTATGAGGCACTCAAAGCCACGCAAAGTGGCTTTGCGTGGTCTCGTAGATTTGAGTTCAAGGTTTGCTCTGCCATTGCACCATAAAAAGTGTCCCTTATTGCGGTCACCAAGCATCATATCCAACCTCATACTTCAAAAATGTTGTGCAGGCGTAATCTCTAGTAATTTGCAAATGTTGGTTTACAGAAACATTTGTGAAATTCTCCGCAAAAAGTTTGAATGCTTTTGCTCACAGGAGACTGGTTTGAGTAGAAAGTGTCTCACCCCCAGACATTTTTCTCTTCAATCAAATCTCCCTCTGGTATCTTGCGTGACATTGTTGTGCAAGGTGCACATTCGCAGACAAAAAATGACTCAAGGAACAGCAGAAAGTAGTTAGCAAATATTTACGTGAAAATGTAATTTTTTTGCAAAAAACAAATTCACTCACTCTTATTCTACATTCCTCATGGGACACAGGTACCAAATACAGATTCCCTTTAAGCACCCTTTAGGATGGGATTATGCACATATTTCGTAGTGCAATGCAGAACTTTGCACAAAAAGTTCATACACAGACCTGAACCTAGAAGAAAATGCATGCCAATGATTCTCCTTTCAGCACCGGCAGGTTTAGAACCATTTTCATCTAATACTATCACAAACGTGGCAGCTTCTCATTTATTTGTCGAAATCTGGGTTGTGATTATGAAACAACAACACAATTTACATCACAAACATTAGACATGGAAACAGAAAGCAGCCCAGTTATGCACAGATTCCAGGACCCAACCAGAGTCTTGATTACAGCAATATGCAAGGTCCCTGATATCCCTGCAGCCTTCTGGTTTAGGGGTTCCCTGTGCAGGTCGTGGCCTCACCCTCGTTACCAAGAAACTCAATAGTGCTGTGGGTCTGGCTTCAATGTGCTAGTGCTTGTATCAGCATTTGCCTTCAGACACTTTAATGAGACCTATTGGGCCATTCCTCGTAAGAAATAGCATCACATGATGTGAATCTTTGAGTACAAGGTGGAACACAAAGCAGGTGATGTGAATCTTTGAGTAAAATGTGGAATTCACAGCAGGTGATGTGAATCGTTAAGTGGAAGGTGAAACACACAGCAGGTGATGTGAATCGTTGAGTAGAAGGTGAAACAAACAGCAGGGATGTGAATCTTTGAGTAGAAGGTTGAACACGCAGCAGGTGATGTGAATCTTTGAGTACAAGGTGTAACTCACAGCAGGTGATGTGAATCTTTGAGTACATGGTGGAACACAGCAGTGGATGTGCATTTTTGAGCAGAAGTGGGAACACACAGCAGGGGTTGTGAATCTTTGAATAGAAGGTGAAACACACAGCAGGTGATGTGAATCTTTGAGTACGAGGTGGGACACGCAGAGGTGAGGTGAATCTTTGAGCAGAAATTAGAACACACAGCAGGTGAAGTGAATCGTTGAATAGGAGGTGGAACACACAGCAGGTGATGTGAATCTTTGAGTAGAAGGTGGAACATGCAGCAAGTGATGTGAATCTTTAAGTAGAAGGTGCAACTCGCAGCAGGTGATGTGAATCTGTAAGTAAAAGGTGGTACACACAGGTGGTGATGTGAATCTTTGAGTAGAAGGTGGAACACACAGCAGGTGATGTGAATCTCTGAGTAGAAGGTGGAACACACAGCAGGTGATGTGAATCTTTGAGTGGAAGATGAAACACAGCAGTTGATGTGAATCGTTGAGTGGAAGATAAAACACACAGCAGGTGCTGTGACTCATTGAGTAGAAGGTGGAACACACAGCAAGTGAAGTGGATCTTTGAGTAGAAGGTGGAACACACATCAGCGGATGTGAATCTTTAAGTAGAAGGTGAAACACAGAGCGGGTGATGTGAATCTTTAAGTAGAAGGTGAAACGTACAGCAGGTGATGTGAATTGTAGAGTGAAAGGTGAAACACACATCAGGTGATGTGAATCATTGAGTGGAAATGGAACAGGCAGCAGGTGAAGTGAATCTTTGTGTGAAAGGTGGAACACACAACAGGTGTTGGGAATCTTTGAGTAGAAGGTGGAACACACAGCAGATGAAGTGAATCTTTGAGTAGAAGGTGAAACCCACAGCAGGTGATGTGCATCTCTGAGCAGAAGGTGGAGCACACAGCAGGTGATGTGAATCATTGAGCGGAAGGTGAAACACAAAGCAGATGATGTGAATCTTTGAGTAGACAGTGAAACACACACCAGGTTAAGTGAATCTTTGAGTAGAAGGTGAAACACACAGCAGGTGATGTGAAGTGATGTGAATCGTTGAGTAGAAGGTGAAGCACACAGCAGGTGATGTGAATCTTTGAGTAGAAGGTGAAGCACACAGCAAGGGATTTGAATCTTTGAGTAGAACGTGGAACACACATCAGGTGATGTGAATCTTTGAGAAGAAGGTGGAATGCATAGCAGGTGATGTTAATCTTTGAGTAGAAGGTGAAACACACAGCAGGTGATGTGAATCTTTGCGTAAAAGTTGGAACACAAACTTTAACCAAAATGATGCTTCATCCCTTCAAATGTTTAATCACAAGATGGAAACAAGAGGAATGCTGAAGATTTCGGTCACTGTACCTAGCAGCTGTGGAGGGCAGAGAAGAGGGCAAGGGCCCCATTGCCCAGCCCCCACCTTACCTGAAGAAGGGCCCACATTGGAGGAGATAGTCAGTGCTGACAAACATGAGCAGTTGGTTGTTGAGTCCCCCTCGGGTGACCCTCCACAGCAAGGTGTGCACATGTGGGCAATGAATGAATTTATTTCACACCCACATGTACACATTAAAGAAACTCATCCTTAGGTCAGGCTATGTGTTTTGAACATGACCTCACCCACATGGCTGTAGCTAGGAAGTCCGCCATGAAGAGAGATGCAGTACTGAAACCACATGCTTGAAACTAAGGCTGGACAAAGCCCATGGCTGCAGGAGGCCACCCATTGGCTGACACAAATGTCCATGGAGACACAGCCCTGGGTCTGAACATCCTCTCTGACTGGAGATGTAAAACATGCCCTGTTTGTATCACTTCCCATAAGGGTGCGAGCCAAGGGGTTCCTGTGATCAGGAGTGTGACAAACACCATTCAGAACACACTACACACTGACTGTTCGCCTCTCACCTTTGTCTCATGTACCTTATCATAGGTAGAGCTATAATGGGCATCACCTATATATATGTGCGTGGGACAAAACCATAAAGCATAGGAGAACTTAGTAGGAGAACTAAATGCTACTAATTAAAGATAAGCGTAACATTGTGGTAACATATGTGGCACCATGCTAAAGGAAATGTTTTATATCAGAGAATGGCGGCCATAGGTCAGAGTTCACCGTAGCTGCACTCAGCAGGAAATAATGATGTGTACCTGGCTCGTGGTTATCAGCAAAGACAGAACTCAGCGATGTTCTGCCATTGGGGGTGCTACATCACCCCCAAAGAAAATGGCAGGTGTGCTTTGATGGACCCACTGAGCTGGGAATTGGATAACGGCTGTTCATTAGTGAAAAGGATATCTAGCAATGTTTGATTTAAATAACCTGATGCCCTCAAGATAGGTAGTCTCTGTCTGAGGAGCACGTCTAACTGGTGCAGAGACTTGGAAGGGGACAGAGCTCTCTACGCTTTACTCCTTTGTGTGGCTTTAGGGTATGCATCACCTCTTATCTGAACTTCTACTGAGGTTTCTGTTATGCTGACACTCCATTTCCTGAGACTTAGGCGGTCATTTTGAACACGGCAGGATTTCCTGCCATGTTCAGGCTGGCAGTCTTTCCATCGACCGCCAGCCTCCTGGATAAACCAGCCGGCCGTATAATGATTTCCCTGCTAGGCCGGCGGGCAGAGACAGTATCTGGGCAGTGCAGGGGCATCCAGGGGTGCCCCAGGGCTCCCCCTCCGCCAGCCTTTTCCTGGTGGGACAACCTGCCAGGAAAAGGTTGGCGGCATTTGAAACATTATCCGCAGGGTAGCGCCGCTACCCTGGCGGAGGGTCTTTCATCCCGCCGCCAGACTGCCTGGCGGCGGGAGCATGTTGGTGGGTGACGGCTGCCGCTGGCGGCTGTCATCCTCTTCATTATGTGGCGGTTCGGCCCGCCATGCCGGCTGGTGGCTTTAGCCACCACTGCCGGCATGGCGGGCCGAACCCCCAAGTTCATAATGACCGCCTTAATTAGGTTTTCCTTTAGTTCAGTTTTAGGTATCTGGATTAACTTAGATTCTCCAATGATTAGGGAAGAAGACTGCAACTTATACACAAATCATCAGATTCTGGGCTCCATTTAGAGTTTGGCGGATGGGGTTACTCCCTCATTCGAAAACATGATGGATATCCCATCTGGAGTATTACGATCCTATTATATCCTATCATTCGACCCTTCACTTAACCTTTGATGATTATGTTCTTATGCAGCATGTTTTTGAGATCCATTTATGTTAGTTTGGCCCTTAATTTGCAATAAACCTTTGAACATTATATTCCATGCCATGAATTTAATGTGTGACCAAATAAGTTACAATGTTAATTGAATCAAAAGGTTGATTTTAACTCTCCTTTACCTCTCAAGCATTTTAAAAAGGTGCATCAGAAGACAAAAAAATAAGAATATGGGTCCAGAGCGTCCTCAGTAGAGACAAATGTCTGATGGACAACCATGCTTGCACAACCAACCTAAAAACACTAATACAAGAGCCTTAATCAGTGCAGATGCTGGTGACTGCACAGAAACACAAGCATTTCCCGGTGCCCCTTGTGTGTGGCACCCCAAACCCTTGAAGGCACCAACCTAGAAGGATAACAAGAATACGAAATGATCATTAGAGTAATAAGAGTATTTACAATAACAATGTGTATTACAATTGCAGCCCCATGGGGCCTTCAGTGCATCCTCTACTGCTAAATTAATGAACAGCTGGGACCCTCTTTAATCACAAACTTCCTCACAAGTGTCTACTGGAGGCGGGCGAGAGGTATCAGAAAGAACCAAGACGGAGCTGAGCCAAGGGTCTGGCTTGGCAACAACAGCCTGTGGTGGAGTCAAGCTGTGAAAATGTTTGGCATGTAAATCATGCAATAAATGTTAAATAAAAATTGATAGTCTCTTCAAAGTTTTAAAATGTTCTTACTTTTAACATGTGGAAGCTTTCACCTTGGTAAATAAGATTATAAGAATGCATTGAAGGGCATTTGTGAGCAGTGGTAGTTTTTAAACATGATCTTAGAAACATTAATGATGCTGCCCTGATATCAACACCATTAGCGAAGAGGCAAGTTAGTTATCATGTGCAACTTATGCGTGGCCTAGATCTTAAGGCCACATTTATTGACCTTTCGTGCAGCGCAGGAAGCCACCTTGCTGCGCTGAAGTGCGTTGAAGGGAAAGGGCTGGAATGAGCCACATTTAACATTATACAGCACTTTCCTGTCCGTGCCTTGTGCTGGTGCCCTTTTGGCTGCCTAGCGCCAGTTCAGGCCCCCTGGCACTGTGCTGGGACACCGTCCTGCATAACAACAATCATCAGAGGCAAATACTCTTTCTATGTGTGCTACAGACTGCAGCACACATTGACAGAGGAAAAGGGAGGAGAAGTATAACTGGGGAGGCGTAGCATTGTGACGCATTCTCAGGACTACTAGTTATGGCAAATTTGGGAATGCAACAAAATCCATGGGTGGATGTGTGGGAACACCCATGCTCCACCCATGGAATGCCTCCCTGGGGAAGAGTATTGCAACGCAGGCCTTGCTTGGCTTGATAAATCTGACTTTGTTGTTATGCAGCCCTTGTGCCCCATTGCGTGGCACAGAGGCGACGTGACTCAATGATGGAAATGCCCCTTCATATATGTGAAGCAATATTATATTCTATGAAATTAAACACAAGTGAGGTTTTCGTATACATCTTGAACTCACATATTTTAAGCTGCTCTCATGTGCAGTATGGAATAAAAAAGAAGCACAGTTAAACAAACCACTTGCTTTCGATCTTTCTATTTGGTCAAGTGGGGAAGCTGTGATTGATCCCGGGTTTTCTGATTTCTTCTAAATCAATTCAGCCACTTGGTTGGTATCCCTTTGTCTTGCTTGTTTTACATCAAAGATTAATGTTTTGTCTAATATTTGGCTCAAGAGGTTAGGGTATGGCCAGCAGGCAGCAGTCACTGTAGGCCAGCTCATCATCTCCCTGACGGAGTAAACAACCTCCGCCAGAAGCAACTTCACGAACTGCAAGGCCATGGTGGTAGACTGCAAGCAAATCAACTGACAGCAGCTCAAGTCTGACAAGACAGATGCACTGGTCTTCGGCAACCAGATCTCCCCAAGGGACTGCACCTGGTGGCCGTGGGAGCTAGGACCAACATCCACAGACCACGCAAGCAATCTAGAGATCATCCTGGACAACAAGCTCAACATGATGGCTCATGTCAACACAGTGTGCATCTCCTCCTTCCACATCCTATGCATGCTGCGAAAAACCTTCGAATGGCTGCCTCAGAACACCAGACAGACTGTCACGCAAGTGCTCCTCACCAGCAGGCTGGACTACGGCAACACTCTGCGCAGGAATCTCCAAACATCTCCAGACCATACACAACACTGCTGCACACTGCACCCACATCATACCAACCCACAGGAAGCTTCCCTGGCTCCCCATTCACAAGGGCAGCCAAATCAAACCTCTCACGCACACATACAAAGCCCTACACAACACAGGACCAGAATACCTGAAAAGCCTCACACACTTTCACCAACCCACCAGACACCCGTGCTCTGCCTCGCACTCACTCGCACACAAACCCTGCAAAAAGCAAAACTGGAAGTCGCTCATTCTCTTACATCACACAGTGGTGTAACAAAGGCCGCCATAGCCCCCACGGCGCTGGGGGGGGGGCTGAACTCTAGGGGCCCCTCATCAGCACAGTACTCTGGCCTGAGACTCCTGCATGAGTTTGAAGGGGGAGTCAAGGGGCATACTTGGGAGCCCCTTTGTGTCACTCTTTCATAACGCAACGTGGTGCAAGAGTGACACAAATGAAAAATGAGATTTATGAAGCCACACAAGGCCACGTTGTGTGGACCTAAGTGGTTTCATAAATCTAAAAAAAATGTAATTCTGCGGAAATTGCTGCGTTGCATTACTCTGCACCAGAGGCGTTTCCATAGGTGTTGCGTTGGTGTTCCCACACAACATCCATGGATTTTGACGCATTCCCAGATTTACAATAGCAGGTAAACCTGGGAATGTGACAAAAAGATACACCTCCCCAGGTGAGGGGTAACAAGATGAAATATGTTTATTTCTCCTTGCTTTTTCCTAGTTCTATGAGTGCTGCGTTCTGCAGCACACATAGAAAGCTTCAGGGGATTATTTTTGTGCAGGAAATTGATATTTCCTGCACAAAACAATAACCTGCATGCAACACAGACGCCCTTGCACCATGGAGCAAGGGCACCTGCATTGGAGCTAGGCAGCCCTTTGCGCGCCAGGCGGAAAGGACAGGATTGCACTGTATTGCCCTTAATACTGCGCATCCCAGCAGTTACCTGTCCTCTACTGTGATATCGGTTCTGAACAGGAGACCATGTGATGGGGCCGATATTGTGTATCGAATGATCTGAAGGGGCATGCCTGAAATCAACACCTGCTATCCCTTTGACCTTTTACCTATGAACGAAAAGGTCATGCAAGTCACATATGTCTTAGTCACCGCATAGGAGACAGTGGATCACGATGCAACAGACACTGGTGCATATTAACGAGCCCCTACCGGCACGCCACCTTGTGCCGCCCTAGATACATTTTTTTGTAAGCTAAGGTGGCCTTAAGGAGGACATCCCCCGTGCCATATTTACAAGGTGGTGCAATACATGCATTGAGCCACTTTGTAACCCCTTGCACCACATTATGCATGCACCAGGCATAATGTATGCAAGGGGGAGGTTCTCCCGCAGGGAGACCTGAAAAAATGGCGCAGTGAAGTGCCCAAGGCATGTGTTAAAGAGACACTGCTGTAGTGGCCCATGGGGCTCCCAGTGCCTTGCTGCACTGGTGCAAAACTTTTTGTGCTAGTGCAGCAAAGCGCCACAACAGCGCCAATAACAACCGCCATGGTGCTCAGCCCTATAAATACGGCCCAACCACGGCGTTGTTGGGGGGGGGCTAAGGGGATGCAAGAAAAGTAGCACATAGAGAACGATGCCCCCTATTTTTCGCTCACACAGCAGCCATGGGCCAGCTTCTGCTACAGATCTCGCTCTCGCTTCACTCACTCTTTTCAGTATCACTTCCTGGTGTTACACAGGCTGCAAAATATTAATTGTTCAGAAAGTGCTCGGATGTAGACCTGGGATTTGCCATTAGCACTTAGTACACAGCTGCTAAATATTCCTCTTTTCACGCAGTCAGCAGTGTTTTCATTTCTCAACTAAGAGCCCAGCAGAACAGAGCATTCTGGGAAATGCAAATGAGAGCCTCGAACGCAGCTGTGAACGTGCGCGAGCTCGGCGACTTCTGTCGGAGACACACGATCGTTATTTCCCAGCATAGCGCCGGTGGAGCTTTAATTGGGTTCAATTAAACTCGTTTTACAACTTCTGCACATTGTGGCACGTTAAACGTCCCCACTCCCCGAGGCTGATCTAATAAAACTGAAGGCAAAGAGCTGGGATTAAGAGGTGCTGAAGTGAGACTGCACCACAGGAAGGGGTCCCCCATTACCGCACACACATGGCCGGGGTGACCCACTCAATCAATCGGGGAATTGCAAAGTGCACTACTCACCCGTGAGCGTCTCAAGGCGCTGAGGAGGGGAGGGGGAGATGGTGGGGGGGGCTGCTACTCAATGGTTCTCTGGTGTTTGCGTTTCCGCGCGTCATGGGTAGGTGTTTCTGGGACCACCACGCTAACCGTGGAACATCCCACCATGGATGCAGGTTTACGGAAGTTACTGCTGCGCTGCCCTGCATCACAGGGGAGCAGCAGGAATTAATCGTATCCGTGGCGTACGGTGCATTCCTATCCTTCCCCACCGCGCTGCGCTGCCCTGCATCACAGGGGAGCAGCAGGAGTTAATCGTATCCGTGGCGTACGGTGCATTCCTATCCTTCCCCACCGCGCTGCGCTGCCCTGCATCACAGGGGAACAGCAGGAATTAATCATATCTGTGGCGTAAGATGCATTCCTATCCTTCCTATCCTTCCCCACTGCGCTGCGCTGCCCTGCATCACAGGGGAACAGGAGGAATTAATCGTATCCGTGGCGTACGGTGCATTCCTATCCTTCCCCACTGCGCTGCACTTCCCTGCATCACAGGGGAACAGCAGGAGTTAATCGTATCCGTGGCGTAAGGTGCATTCCTATCCTTCCCCACCGCGCTGCGCTGCCCTGCATCACAGGTGAACAGGAGGAATTAATCGTATCCATGGCGTACGGTGCATTCCTATCCTTCCCCACTGCGCTGCGCTGCCCTGCATCACAGGGGAGCAGCAGGAATTAATCGTCTCCGTGGCGTACGGTGCATTCCTATCCTTCCCCACTGCGCTGCGCTGCCCTGCATCACAGGGGAACAGCAGGAGTTAATCGTATCCGTGGCGTACGGTGCATTCCTATCCTTCCCCACTGCGCTGCGCTGCCCTGCATCACCGGGGAACAGCAGGAGTTAATCGTATCCGTGGCGTACGGTGCATTCCTATCCTTCCCCACTGCGCTGCGCTGCCCTGCATCACAGGGGAACAGCAGGAGTTAATCGTATCCGTGGCGTACGGTGCATTCCTATCCTTCCCCACTGCGCTGCGCTGCCCTGCATCACAGGGGAACAGCAGGAGTTAATCGTATCCGTGGCGTACGGTGCATTCCTATCCTTCCCCACTGCGCTGCGCTGCCCTGCATCACAGGGAAACAGCAGGAATTAATCGTATCCTTGGCGTATGGTGCATTCCTATCCTTCCCCACCGCACTGCGCTGCCCTGCATCACAGGGGAACAGCAGGAATTAATCGTATCCGTGGTGTATGGTGCATTCCTATCCTTCCCCACCGCGCTGCGCTGCCCTGCATCACAGGGAAGCAGCAGGAGTTAATCGTATCCGTGGCGAACAGCAGGAATTAATCGTATCCGTGGCGTACGGTGCATTCCTATCCTTCCCCACCGCGCTGCGCTGCCCTGCATCACAGGGGAACAGCAGGAATTAATCTTATCCGTGGCGTACGATGCATTCCTATCCTTCCCCACCGCGCTGCGCTGCCCTGCATCACAGGGGAACAGCAGGAATTAATCGTATCCATGGCGTACAGTGCATTCCTATCCTTCCCCACTGCGCTGCGCTGCCCTGCAACACAGGGGAGCAGCAGGAATTAATCGTATCCGTGGCGTACGGTGCATTCCTATTCTTCCCCACTGCGCTGCGCTGCCCTGCATCACAGGGGAACAGCAGGAATTAATCGTATCCGTGGCGTACGGTGCATTCCTATCCTTCCTATCCTTCCCCACCGCGCTGCGCTGCCCTGCGTCACAGGGGAGCAGCAGGAGTTAATCATATCTGTGGCGTACGGTGCATTCCTATCCTTCCTATTCTTCCCAACCGCGCTGCGCTGCCCTGCATCACAGGGGAACAGCAGGAATTAATCGTATCCGTGGCGTACGGTGCATTCCTATCCTTCCCAACCGCGCTGCGCTGCCCTGCATCACAGGGGAGCAGCAGGAATTAATCGTATCCATGGCGTACGGTGCATTCCTATCCTTCCCCACTGCGCTGCGCTGCCCTGCATCACAGGGGAGCAGCAGGAATTAAATCGTATCCGTGGCGTACGGTGCATTCCTATCCTTCCCCACTGCGCTGCGCTGCCCTGCATCACAGGGGAACAGCAGGAATTAATCGTATCCGTGGCGTACGGTGCATTCCTATCCTTCCCCACCGCGCTGCTCTACCCTGCATCACAGGGGAACAGCAGGAGTTAATCGTATCCGTGGCGTACGGTGCATTCCTATCCTTCCCCACCGCGCTGCGCTGCCCTGCATCACAGGGGAACAGCAGGAGTTAATCGTATCCGTGGCGTACGGTGCATTCCTATCCTTCCCCACCGCGCTGCGCTGCCCTGCATCACAGGGGAACAGCAGGAATTAATCGTATCCGTGGCGTACGGTGCATTCCTATCCTTCCCCACCGCGCTGCGCTGCCCTGCATCACAGGGGAGCAGCAGGAATTAATTGTATCCGTGGCGTACGGTGAATTCCTATCCTTTCCCACCGTGCTGCGCTGCCCTGCATCACAGGGGAGCAGCAGGAATTAATCGTATCCGTGGCGTACGGTGCATTCCTATCCTTTCCCACCGCGCTGCGCTGCCCTGCATTACAGGGGAACAGCAGAAATTAATTGTATCTGTGGCGTACGGTGCATTCCTATCCTTCCCCACCGCGCTGCGCTGCATCACAGGGGAACAGCAGGAGTTAATCGTATCCGTGGCGTATGGTGCATTCCTATCCTTCCCCACCGCGCTGCGCTGCCCTGCAACACAGGGGAACAGCAGGAATTAATCGTATCCGTGGCGTACGGTGCATTCCTATCCTTCCCCACTGCGCTGCGCTGCCCTGCATCACAGGGGAACAGCAGGAGTTAATCGTATCCGTGGCGTACGGTGCATTCCTATCCTTCCCCACTGCGCTGCGCTGCCCTGCATCACAGGGGAACAGCAGGAATTAATCATATCTGTGGCGTAAGATGCATTCCTATCCTTCCTATCCTTCCCCACCGCGCTGCGCTGCCCTGCATCACAGGGGAGCAGCAGGAGTTAATCGTATCCGTGGCGTACGGTGCATTCCTATCCTTTCCCACCGCGCTGCACTGCCCTGCATCACAGGGGAACAGCAGGAATTAAACATATCTGTGGCGTAAGATGCATTCCTATCCTTCCTATCCTTCCCCACCGTGCTGCGCTGCCCTGCATCACAGGGGAACAGCAGGAGTTAATCGTATCCGTGGCGTACGGTGCATTCCTATCCTTCCCCACCGCGCTGCGCTGCCCTGCATCACAGGGGAGCAGCAGGAGTTAATCGTATCTGTGGCGTACGGTGCATTCCTATCGTTTCCCACCGCGCTGCGCTGCCCTGCATCACAGGGGAACAGCAGGAGTTAATCGTATCCGTGGCGTACGGTGCATTCCTATCCTTCCCCACCGCGCTGCGCTGCCCTGCATCACATGGGAACAGCAGGAATTAATCATATCCGTGGCGTACGGTGCATTCCTATCCTTCCCCACCGCGCTGCGCTGCCCTGCATCACAGGGGAACAGCAGGAATTAATCGTATCCGTGGCGTACGGTGCATTCCTATCCTTCCTATCCTTCCCCACCGCGCTGCGCTGCCCTGCGTCACAGGGGAGCAGCAGGAGTTAATCATATCTGTGGCGTACGGTGCATTCCTATCCTTCCCCACTGCGCTGCGCTGCCCTGCATCACAGGGAAGCAGCACGAATTAATCATATCCGTGGCGTACGGTGCATTCCTATCCTTCCCCACTGCGTTGCGCTGCCCTGCATCACAGGGGAACAGCAGGAATTAATCGTATCTGTGGCGTACGGTGCATTCCTATCCTTCCCCACTGTGCTGCACTGCCCTGCATCACAGGTGAACAGGTGGAATTAATCATATCTGTGGCGTACGGTTCATTCCTATCCTTCCCCACTGCGCTGCGCTGCGCTGCCCTGCATCACAGGGGAGCAGCAGGAATTAATCGTCTCCGTGGCGTACGGTGCATTCCTATCCTTCCCCACTGCGCTGCGCTGCCCTGCATCACAGGGGAACAGCAGGAATTAATCGTATCCGTGGCGTACGGTGCATTCCTATCCTTCCCCACCGCGCTGCTCTTCCCTGCATCACAGGGGAACAGCAGGAGTTAATCGTATCCGTGGCGTACGGTGCATTCCTATCCTTCCCCACCGCGCTGCGCTGCCCTGCATCACAGGGGAACAGCAGGAGTTAATCGTATCCGTGGCGTACGGTGCATTCCTATCCTTCCCCACCGTGCTGCGCTGCCCTGCATCACAGGGAAACAGCAGGAATTAATCGTATCCTTGGCGTATGGTGCATTCCTATCCTTCCCCACCGCACTGCGCTGCCCTGCATCACAGGGGAACAGCAGGAATTAATCGTATCCGTGGTGTACGGTGCATTCCTATCCTTCCCCACCGCGCTGCTCTACCCTGCATCACAGGGGAACAGCAGGAGTTAATCGTATCCGTGGCGTACGGTGCATTCCTATCCTTCCCCACCGCGCTGCGCTGCCCTGCATCACAGGGGAACAGCAGGAGTTAATCGTATCCGTGGCGTACGGTGCATTCCTATCCTTCCCCACCGCGCTGCGCTGCCCTGCATCACATGGGAACAGCAGGAATTAATCATATCCGTGGCGTACGGTGCATTCCTATCCTTCCCCACCGCGCTGCGCTGCCCTGCATCACAGGGGAACAGCAGGAATTAATCGTATCCGTGGCGTACGGTGCATTCCTATCCTTCCTATCCTTCCCCACCGCGCTGCGCTGCCCTGCGTCACAGGGGAGCAGCAGGAGTTAATCATATCTGTGGCGTACGGTGCATTCCTATCCTTCCCCACTGCGCTGCGCTGCCCTGCATCACAGGGAAGCAGCACGAATTAATCGTATCCGTGGCGTACGGTGCATTCCTATCCTTCCCCACTGCGTTGCGCTGCCCTGCATCACAGGGGAACAGCAGGAATTAATCGTATCTGTGGCGTACGGTGCATTCCTATCCTTCCCCACTGTGCTGCACTGCCCTGCATCACAGGTGAACAGGTGGAATTAATCATATCTGTGGCGTACGGTTCATTCCTATCCTTCCCCACTGCGCTGCGCTGCGCTGCCCTGCATCACAGGGGAGCAGCAGGAATTAATCGTCTCCGTGGCGTACGGTGCATTCCTATCCTTCCCCACTGCGCTGCGCTGCCCTGCATCACAGGGGAACAGCAGGAATTAATCGTATCCGTGGCGTACGGTGCATTCCTATCCTTCCCCACCGCGCTGCTCTACCCTGCATCACAGGGGAACAGCAGGAGTTAATCGTATCCGTGGCGTACGGTGCATTCCTATCCTTCCCCACCGCGCTGCGCTGCCCTGCATCACAGGGGAACAGCAGGAGTTAATCGTATCCGTGGCGTACGGTGCATTCCTATCCTTCCCCACCGCGCTGCGCTGCCCTGCATCACAGGGGAACAGCAGGAATTAATCTTATCCGTGGCGTACGATGCATTCCTATCCTTCCCCACCGCGCTGCGCTGCCCTGCATCACAGGGGAACAGCAGGAATTAATCGTATCCATGGCGTACAGTGCATTCCTATCCTTCCCCACTGCGCTGCGCTGCCCTGCAACACAGGGGAGCAGCAGGAATTAATCGTATCCGTGGCGTACGGTGCATTCCTATTCTTCCCCACTGCGCTGCGCTACCCTGCATCACAGGGGAACAGCAGGAATTAATCGTATCCGTGGCGTACGGTGCATTCCTATCCTTCCTATCCTTCCCCACCGCGCTGCGCTGCCCTGCGTCACAGGGGAGCAGCAGGAGTTAATCATATCTGTGGCGTACGGTGCATTCCTATCCTTCCTATCCTTCCCAAACGCGCTGCGCTGCCCTGCATCACAGGGGAACAGCAGGAATTAATCGTATCCGTGGCGTACGGTGCATTCCTATCCTTCCCAACCGCGCTGCGCTGCCCTGCATCACAGGGGAGCAGCAGGAATTAATCGTATCCGTGGCGTACGGTGCATTCCTATCCTTCCCCACTGCGCTGCGCTGCCCTGCATCACAGGGGAGCAGCAGGAATTAAATCGTATCCGTGGCGTACGGTGCATTCCTATCCTTCCCCACTGCGCTGCGCTGCCCTGCATCACAGGGGAACAGCAGGAATTAATCGTATCCGTGGCGTACGGTGCATTCCTATCCTTCCCCACCGCGCTGCGCTGCCCTGCATCACAGGGGAACAGCAGGAGTTAATCGTATCCGTGGCGTACGGTGCATTCCTATCCTTCCCCACCGCGCTGCGCTGCCCTGCAACACAGGGGAACAGCAGGAATTAATCGTATCCGTGGCGTACGGTGCATTCCTATCCTTCCCACCGCGCTGCGCTGCCCTGCATCACAGGGGAGCAGCAGGAATTAATTGTATCCGTGGCGTACGGTGAATTCCTATCCTTTCCCACCGCGCTGCGCTGCCCTGCATCACAGGGGAGCAGCAGGAATTAATCGTATCCGTGGCGTACGGTGCATTCCTATCCTTTCCCACCGCGCTGCGCTGCCCTGCATTACAGGGGAACAGCAGAAATTAATCGTATCCGTGGCGTACGGTGCATTCCTATCCTTCCCCACCGCGCTGCGCTGCATCACAGGGGAACAGCAGGAGTTAATCGTATCCGTGGCGTATGGTGCATTCCTATCCTTCCCCACCGCGCTGCGCTGCCCTGCAACACAGGGGAACAGCAGGAATTAATCGTATCCGTGGCGTACGGTGCATTCCTATCCTTCCCCACTGCGCTGCGCTGCCCTGCATCACAGGGGAACAGCAGGAGTTAATCGTATCCGTGGCGTACGGTGCATTCCTATCCTTCCCCACTGCGCTGCGCTGCCCTGCATCACAGGGGAACAGCAGGAATTAATCATATCTGTGGCGTAAGATGCATTCCTATCCTTCCTATCCTTCCCCACCGCGCTGCGCTGCCCTGCATCACAGGGGAGCAGCAGGAGTTAATCGTATCCGTGGCGTACGGTGCATTCCTATCCTTTCCCACCGCGCTGCGCTGCCCTGCATCACAGGGGAACAGCAGGAATTAATCATATCTGTGGCGTAAGATGCATTCCTATCCTTCCTATCCTTCCCCACCGCGCTGCGCTGCCCTGCATCACAGGGGAACAGCAGGAGTTAATCGTATCCGTGGCGTACGGTGCATTCCTATCCTTCCCCACCGCGCTGCGCTGCCCTGCATCACAGGGGAGCAGCAGGAGTTAATCGTATCTGTGGCGTACGGTGCATTCCTATCGTTTCCCACCGCGCTGCGCTGCCCTGCATCACAGGGGAACAGCAGGAGTTAATCGTATCCGTGGCGTACGGTGCATTCCTATCCTTCCCCACCGCGCTGCGCTGCCCTGCATCACAGGGGAACAGCAGGAATTAATCGTATCCGTGGCGTACGGTGCATTCCTATCCTTCCTATCCTTCCCCACCGCGCTGCGCTGCCCTGCGTCACAGGGGAGCAGCAGGAGTTAATCATATCTGTGGCGTACGGTGCATTCCTATCCTTCCCCACTGCGCTGCGCTGCCCTGCATCACAGGGAAGCAGCAGGAATTAATCGTATCCGTGGCGTACGGTGCATTCCTATCCTTCCCCACCGCGCTGCACTGCCCTGCATCACAGGGGAACAGCAGGAATTAATCGTATCCGTGGCGTACGGTGCATTCCTATCCTTCCCCACTGCGTTGCGCTGCCCTGCATCACAGGGGAACAGCAGGAATTAATCGTATCTGTGGCGTACGGTGCATTCCTATCCTTCCCCACTGCGCTGCGCTGCCCTTCATCACAGGGGAACAGCAGGAGTTAATCATATCCGTGGCGTACGGTGCATTCCTATCCTTTCCCACTGCGCTGCGCTGCCCTGCATCACAGGGGAACAACAGGAATTAATCGTATCTGTGGCGTACGGTGCATTCCTATTCTTCCCCACGGCGCTGCGCTGCCCTGCATCACAGGGGAACAGCAGGAATCAATCGTATCCGTGGCGTACGGTGCATTCCTATCGTTTCCCACCGCGCTGCGCTGCCCTGCATCACAGGGGAACAGCAGGAGTTAATCGTATCCGTGGCGTACGGTGCATTCCTATCCTTCCCCACCGCGCCGCGCTGCCCTGCGTCACAGGGGAGCAGCAGGAGTTAATCAAATCTGTGGCGTACGGTGCATTCCTATCCTTCCTATCCTTCCCCACTGCGCTGCGCTGCCCTGCATCACAGGGGAACAGCAGGAATTAATCGTATCTGTGGCGTACGGTGCATTCCTATCCTTCCCCACTGCGCTGCGCTGTCCTGCATCACATGGGAACAGCAGGAATTAATCGTATCCGTGGCGTACAGTGCATTCCTATCCTTTCTATCCTTCCCCACTGCGCTGCCCTGCATCACAGGGGAACAGCAGGAATTAATTGTATCCGTGGCGTACGGTGCATTCCTATCCTTCCCCACTGCGCTGCATTTCGCTGCCTGGCATCACAGGGGAACAGCAGGAATTAATCGTATCCGTGGCGTACGGTGCATTCCTATCCTTTCTATCCTTCCCTACTGCGCTGCCCTGCATCACAGGGGAACAGCAGGAATTAATCGTATCTGTGGCGCACGGTGCATTCCTATCCTTCCCCACTGCGCTGCGCTGCCGTGCATCACATGGGAACAGCAGGAATTAATTGTATCCGTGGCATACGGTGCATTCCTATCCTTCCCCACCGCGCTGCGCTGCCCTGCATCACATGAGAACAGCAGGAGTTAATCGTATCCGTGGCGTACAGTGCATTCCTATCCTTCCCCACTGCGCTGCGCTGCCCTGCATCACATGGGAACAGCAGGAATTAATTGTATCCGTGCCGTACGGTGCATTCCTATCCTTCCCTACTGCGCTGCGCTGCCCTGCATCACAGGGGAACAGCAGGAATTAATCGTGTCCGTGGCGTACGGTGCATTCCTATTCTTCCCCGCTGCGATGCGCTGCCCTGCATCACAGGGGAACAGCAGGAATTAATCATATCTGTGGCGTACGGTGCATTCTTATCCTTCCCCACTGCGCTGCGCTGCCCTGCATCACATGGGAACAGCAGGAATTAATCGTATCCGTGGCGTACGGTGCATTCCTATCCTTCCCCACCGCGCTGCGCTGCCCTGCATCACAGGGGAACATCAGGAGTTAATCATATCTGTGGCGTACGGTGCATTCCTATCCTTCCCCACTGCGCTGCGCTGCCCTGCATCACAGGGGAACAGCAGGAATTAATCGTATCCGTGGCGTACGGTCCATTCCTATCCTTCCCCACCGCGCTGCGCTGCCCTGCGTCACAGGGGAGCAGCAGGAATTAATCATATCTGTGGCGTACGGTGCATTCCTATCCTTCCTATCCTTCCCCACTGCGCTGCGCTGCCCTGCATCACAGGGGAACAGCAGGAATTAATCGTATCCGTGGCGTACGGTGCATTCCTATCCTTCCCCACCGCGCTGCGCTGCCCTGCCCTGCATCACAGGGGAACAGCAGGAATTAATCGTATCCGTGGCGTATGGTGCATTCCTATCCTTCCCCACTGCGCTGCACTGCCCTGCATCACAGGGGAACAGCAGGAATTAATCGTATCCGTCGCTTACGGTGCATTCCTCTCCTTTCCCACCGCGCTGCGCTGCCCTGCATCACAGGGGAACAGCAGGAGTTAATCGTATCCGTGGCTTACGGTGCATTCCTATCGTTCCCCACTGCGCTGCGCTGCCCTGCATCACAGGGGAACAGCAGGAATTAATCGTATCCGTGGCGTACGGTGCATTCCTATCCTTCCCCACCGCACTGCGCTGCCCTGCATCACAGGGAAGCAGCAGGAGTTAATCGTATCCGTGGCGTACGGTGCATTCCTATCCTTCCCCACTGCGCTGCGCTGCCCTGCATCACAGGGGAACAGCAGGAATTAATCATATCCGTGGCGTACGGTGCATTCCTATCCTTTCCCACCGCGCTGGCGCTGTTTTACCAGCCTGGGTGAACGCAGGCACCAAGGGGGCCCCCATTCCAGGCAGGATTGTCTTGAGCCCAAGGGGCACCTTCCTGCACAGAAATAATTCCCTGAGGCTATGGAAAGAGGAAAAATCGAGGAGGAATGGAAACATTTCTGTTCCTAACGCCTGCTCTGGGGAGGTGTAAAGTTTTGCACATCCCAGCTTAACAAGGCCTTGTAAATCTGGGAATGTGTCAAAATCCAAGGGAGTTGTGTGGGAACCCAAAGTGGCTTTGCGTGACCTCATGAATGTGACTGAGAACCTTGTGTCACATATGTACCACTTTGTGTGGTACAAACATGTTGCAAGCCTCTCATAAATATGGTCTGTGGTGCCGCAGGACCTGTCCAGTGTGTGTGTAGCACCCTGAAGGGGAGATATAGCACCATAAAATGTCAGTGGAAAGCTCATTCACCAGTTCATGAATTCGTTTAGTCAGTTTCACTTATCAGGACTCTGGTGCTCTTTAATCACATTGTAAGTGGACCCATCTACCACGTTTGCTGCTGCGCACATGCAGCAGGCCACTAACAGACCCTGAATACTCATTCGCATCAGTCATAACGGGGTGGGATTAGCAGGTGGGCGATCGGCTACTGCCCGAGGGGGTCTGTGGGAAAAGCCAGCGGGTGGGCAGGGTTTTCCCAGCTCCAAGTAAACTCTCAACACTTGCCTGGGCCTCGGTCACTAGCACAACCCGAAAGGCTACTGTAGAGGGGGGAGGGAGGACGGACCTCAGTGTCACCAAGTACAGGCCCTGGGTGGCTCAGTGTGTGCAGCAGGGGGAAGGAGGACAGGCCTCAGTGTGACCAAGTACACGCCCTGGGTGTCTCAGTGTGTGCAGCAGGGGGAGGGAGGACAGACCTCAGTGTGACCAAGTACAGGCCCTGGGTGGAGGGAGTACAGACCTCAGTGTGACCAAGTACAGGCCCTGGGTGGCTCAGTGTCTGTGCAGCAGGGGGAGGGAGGACAGACCTCAGTGTGACCAAGTACAGGCCCTGGGTGGCTCAGTGTGTGCAGCAGTGGGAGGGAGGACAGGCCTCAGTGTGACCAAGTACAGGCCCTGGGTGGAGGGAGGACAGACCTCAGTGTGACCAAGTACAGGGTCAGTGTCTGTGCAGCAGGAGGAGGGAGGACAGACCTCAGTGTGATCAAGTACAGGCCCTGGTTGGAGGGAGGACAGACCTCAGTGTGACCAAGTACAGACCCTGGGTGGCTCAGTGTGTGCAGCAGGGGGAGGGAGGACAGACCTCAGTGTGACCAAGTACAGGCCCTGGGTGGCTCAGTGTGTGCAGTAGGACAATGGGCCAAACTGAGCGGGCACAGCGTGTGGTGCTCCCCCTTCCCGGGTCCAGAGGGTGCCAATGAGGCCTCGAGGATTGTCTTGCTGCCTTCATTATCACAGCTAGTGCTAGGGTTACAATGGGGTGGAGTGTAAGGGGGGGGGGGGAGGCTGCAAGGAGCCGCATCACAAACAGTTGCCACTAGGAGGCGCTGCTCTTGTGTCCAGCTGAAGGGGGGCGCCTCGGGTGTCCGCTGCCACCTTGTCATCCTCAAAACTGCCAGAGGGGTCAACCTGTCCATGGAGAGGAAATACAAAGGCTGAAAACCAAACGAGGCAAAGAGAGAACTTTTGACAACTCTAAACAACTGTGTTTTGATAGCATTACTGTGAAAAACATTCATCCTGGACAAACGTTCAACTAGAGGGTAGAATAGTGATGGCGGGGTGTAACAGAACGGGATGAGCGAGGGGCAAAGAGTGGAGACAAAAGGAAAAGTGAGACCTGCCGAGGAGAGAGGATTGAGAAGAAGAGGGGAAGGAAGGTGGAAATCAAGGGAGAGCAAAAGAACTCCCTGATACTCACTTAGCCAGTTTATGAAACCTCATTATTCACAGGTGTGGGCTACTTGTTCCTTCAGTACCCGGGACTAGTTGTCACCCAGTCCGACCCGGTGAGCCGTCACTCTATCCATGGCAACGCATGTGAGCAGCGCTAACAAAAAACACGTTTAATCGCAGTGGTGCATTTTTTAAATTCACGTAAACAGATGGTAAATCTAGGGACATTTCTTTCGGTTTCCGCTGGCTTGGCATCCGCCTGCCCCGGATTTAAACGCTGCAGAAGACAGTCAGCATGCCCTGCAGCACCAGCACTCAAGGAGCCCTTGCACCGTCACAGCGCCAAGAGAACCCTGTCACCAGGCGCTATAGCACGGTTCTCCTGTGTGCTGTGAGTGACTGAAAGCAAGCTAAGCAGCTATCCTGTGCAAGACGCCTGGCTGCTAAAGCGCCAAGAAGACCCTGCCACCAGGCGCTATAGCACGGCTCTCCCTCTTCCCTTACAGCCATTGTATCCAGACTGAGTACACCGCCGGCCTGTGAGTGACTGAAAACAAGCTCCCCAGATTTACAAGGCTCTAGCGCACCGGGGCGTCACTTTCAGTTCTCCATGTCAGGGGGGGGGGGTGCAATGGGTGTTGCTTTGGGACTTCCACCGCAGCACCCACTGCTTTTCAAGCTGCTCCAGATTTACAAGAAGGCATAAATCTGAGGCAGCGCCAAAAACTAATGCCACCCCAGGGGTGGGGTTAGCATGGCACAATCAGGAGGAATGCTTCTACTCCTCCTCGTTTTTCGCTCTTTCTATGTGTGCTGCATTCTGCAGCACACATAGAAGTGTCAAATCACCATTGTAGATTGTTTATGTGCAGGAAGGGAGACCTTCCTGCACATAAACAGTCTATCCCCTCAACGCAGATACCCTTGGGCTATGGATTGTCACAGGCAGCTAAATTCAGTGCCGTTGCCGGGGGAAACACAGGGATGCGTCATATTCCTGTAAATACCTGCATTTCAAAAGTGGCGCAGCACTGCTATTTGTGGTGCAGCACTGCGCTGTGCCACTTTGTCGTAAATCCTAGTGTCAAAATATTTGATGCTAGTGCAGCAAAGCTCCACAATAGCGTCAAACATTATTATAAATACAGCGCAACCATGGTGTCGTTAGGTGCAGGTGGGGGGTGCATAAAAAGTGTCGTATCAGCTCTGATGCACCACCTGTTCTTAAATATGGGTCTAAGATTACAATGAACACTTTTGTAATAAGGTACTGACTGCCTCTGATACAAAAATATTGTGTAAAGTTATTATTAACAAAAATATCGATATTCAGTATTTCAAAAAGAAGGCACAAAAATAAACAACAAAGTTATCATTAGTAATTATATATCTAATGCAGTAGCAAAGACTAGAAAAATACATTTTTAGAAGTAAATCAGCTCATCATACTACACAAAACATACTGAAAGAAGTTTGTAAACGTAGAGAAAAGACATAAAATATACATGCAACCTTTGAAGACACTAAGGTCTAAAAAGTAAAGATTAATTGATTTTTTCACATTTTATGGATCTGTGGGTTTTCCTTTTGAAGGAGCTTGTCACAGTGAAGCCATGGATTACGGGTTTTTACTCAGATGTCAGACAAGGGCGTTAGTGATTATAAGCGTATTGAAAAGAAACCGGCGCAGCAGCGTGTATGCACCAGTTTTCTTGCGTCGCCCCTGTCCCACCTAATGACACCATGGGTGCACCGTATTTACAATGCGACGCAGCATGGCACACGTTAGGCCAACAGCGTCAACATTTTTGATGCTATTATGGCGCCCCGCTGCAAAAGAGTAAAAAATGTTCCACTAGTGCGGCAAACTGCAGGGAGGCCCATTGATTAAAATAGGTGCATCACTTCAACGCCTGCTTTGAGCAGTTGTTAAAAATGACACCAAAAATGGCACAGTGAAATTTTGTAGATTTTACTGCTCCATTTTTGTAGGCCTCCTAATGCCGGAACACCCCCCTGGCATACATTATGCCTGACGCAGACATACGATGGTGCAAGGGTCACAAAGTGGTGCAATGCATGCAGTGGCAGAGGAGCGTCATCCTCCCACCAGCAGCTGAAACCTTTAAAATAAAATGATAAGAAACAATGTTTATTATCGCTTCAATTTTAAAGGGGCAGGGCCATGGGGGTGACGAGCACTGAGGGGAGTGCTCAGAGCACTCCCCTCAGTGCGCATGTATGTTTGGCCAGCTGTCTCGGGCTGGCCATACACACATGCGCACAGGGCTCTCTCCAACTGGCACTGTCTGTGTGCAGCAGTGCAGAGAAGGTACATTAAAAAAAATATATATATATATATATATATATACATATATATATACAGGGAGTGCAGAATTATTAGGCAAATGAGTATTTTGACCACATCATCCTCTTTATGCATGTTGTCTTACTCCAAGCTGTATAGGCTCGAAAGCCTACTACCAATTAAGCATATTAGGTGATGTGCATCTCTGTAATGAGAAGGGGTGTGGTCTAATGACATCAACACCCTATATCAGGTGTGCATAATTATTAGGCAACTTCCTTTCCTTTGGCAAAATGGGTCAAAAGAAGGACTTGACAGGCTCAGAAAAGTCAAAAATAGTGAGATATCTTGCAGAGGGATGCAGCACTCTTAAAATTGCAAAGCTTCTGAAGCGTGATCATCGAACAATCAAGCGTTTCATTCAAAATAGTCAACAGGGTCGCAAGAAGCGTGTGGAAAAACCAAGGCGCAAAATAACTGCCCATGAACTGAGAAAAGTCAAGCGTGCAGCTGCCACGATGCCACTTGCCACCAGTTTGGCCATATTTCAGAGCTGCAACATCACTGGAGTGCCCAAAAGCACAAGGTGTGCAATACTCAGAGACATGGCCAAGGTAAGAAAGGCTGAAAGACGACCATCACTGAACAAGACACACAAGCTGAAACGTCAAGACTGGGCCAAGAAATATCTCAAGACTGATTTTTCTAAGGTTTTATGGACTGATGAAATGAGAGTGAGTCTTGATGGGCCAGATAGATGGGCCCGTGGCTGGATTGGTAAAGGGCAGAGAGCTCCAGTCCGACTCAGACGCCAGCAAGGTGGAGGTGGAGTACTGGTTTGGGCTGGTATCATCAAAGTTGAGCTTGTGGGGCCTTTTCGGGTTGAGGATGGAGTCAAGCTCAACTCCCAGTCCTACTGCCAGTTCCTGGAAGACACCTTCTTCAAGCAGTGGTACAGGAAGAAGTCTGCATCCTTCAAGAAAAACATGATTTTCATGCAGGACAATGCTCCATCACACGCGTCCAAGTACTCCACAGCGTGGCTGGCAAGAAAGGGTATAAAAGAAGGAAATCTAATGACATGGCCTCCTTGTTCACCTGATCTGAACCCCATTGAGAACCTGTGGTCCATCATAAAATGTGAGATTTACAAGGAGGGAAAACAGTACACCTCTCTGAACAGTGTCTGGGAGGCTGTGGTTGCTGCTGCACGCAATGTTGATGGTGAACAGATCAAAACACTGACAGAATCCATGGATGGCAGGCTTTTGAGTGTCCTTGCAAAGAAAGGTGGCTATATTGGTCACTGATTTGTTTTTGTTTTGTTTTTGAATGTCAGAAATGTATATTTGTGAATGTTGAGATGTTATATTGGTTTCACTGGTAATAATAAATAATTGAAATGGGTATATATTTTTTTTTTGTTAAGTTGCCTAATAATTATGCACAGTAATAGTCACCTGCACACATAGATATCCCCCGAACATAGCTAAAACTAAAAACAAACTAAAAACTACTTCCAAAAATATTCAGCTTTGATATTAATGAGTTTTTTGGGTTCATTGAGAACATGGTTGTTGTTCAATAATAAAATTAATCCTCAAAAATACAACTTGCCTAATAATTCTGCACTCCCTTTATATATATATAAATATTATTTTTTTCCCCCGCTTCGCCACTTTGCACAGTCACCAGCAGCGACTGCACCATACACGTCATAATAATAGTATCTGTATTGTTTTTGGTGACTTAAAAGGCAGGCACTCTGAATCCTTGCAGGTCTTATAAACTGCTGTGATATTGTTTTAGATTGCAGGGACCCCCTCCCATCTACAAGGAGAGACATTTCACCCTGCACTGCCCTCTGGCCTTTTGCATCGGGTGGCACTGAACAGGAGTGCAAATCCCACAAGACTATCACCACATGGGCCTTCTTTGCAACTATTTGATCACAATTCTGTTCTAATTCTCAGTGTTTGCCATTTATTGTAATCTCCTCCTACCTTTTCCACACCGTCCTTCACATATTCACCTGGAATCAGACACCTCTTGGATGAAGGCCAAGGTCTGTCAGGGCAAATCTTTGATCACAGTTTTGGGCGTTTGATTTCATTGCATTTTTAACGTTTAGCATCTGCTGCCAGTGGAACCACATAAATTTTTTCTTTTTTTTGTAACATAAGTACTTATAAAACACATGGTTCCATCCGCATATCCCTCTGTGAGTGGCCACAATGTCTTTGTGCTTAACAAACGTCAAGTGGCAGAATAAAGGTGTCAAATACATATACAGGATAATAAGACATAGCTGTCTGCATCGTGACCACTCATACCCATATTACATCACACTCCCGCCCTTATGACATCACACTCCCACCTACATGAGGTCACACCTCCGTCAATATGACATCACATTACACGCCCACCAATATGACATCATGCACCCACCAATATGACATCTCACGCACATGCCAACATCATGCTCCTGCCCACTGGACATCAAACTCAGGCCATTATTACCTCACATCCCGCCCTTATAACATCACGCTCCCACCCACATGGGGTCACCCCCGCTAATATGACATCACATCACACTCCACCAATATGACATCATACACCCGCCAACATGACATCACTCTCCCACCATTATCACGTCACACCCCAGCCAATATGACATCACAACACACTCCCACCAATATGACATCACACTCACACCCATATGATGTCACCCCGCTAATATGACATCACACTCCACCAATATGACATCATATACCCGCCAACATGACATCACATTCCCACCAATATCACGTCACACCCCAGCCAATATGACATCACAGCACACTCCCACCAATATGACATCACACTCACACTCATATGATGTCACCCCCGTCAATATGACATCACATCACACTCCACCAATATGAGAAGATGCACCCACCAATGGTCTTATGATGGAACCACGCATGCCTGAACAACGCGGTCGGAACAACGATCGCATTGTTTCCACACATGCCTTTACCACCTAGTAAAGGCATGTGTGGAAACGGCATGCGTGGTTGTCGCATGCCACCCCCACATCCTAAAAACAGAAGTACCCTGACCCTCCACCCTTAAAAACTACCCCAATACCACCCACCCACCCTGAGCCCTAAAATCGACTGCACCCCCAAAAATAAAACAACTCAACCCCTAAAAACAAAATTACCCCCCTAAAAACAGAAGAACCCCGACCCCCACCTTTAAAAACTACCCCGATAACCCTGCCCACACTGAGCCCTAAAACTGACCCCCACTCCCAAGAATAAAGCTACCCAACCCCTAAAAACAAAATTACCCCGACCCCTCACCCCTGCCCCTAAAAACCCAACCATCACCTGCCCTGAATACAAAATTACCCTGAACCCTCACCCCATCCCTAAAAACCCAACCCCCGCCTGCCCTAAATACAAAATTACCCCGACCCCACCCCTAAAAACCCACCCCGTCCTAAATACAAAATTACCCCGACACCCCCAAACCCACCACTAATAACCCGCCCCCACGTGCCCTCAATACAAAATTGCCCCAACCTCCCACTCGCCCCTAAAAACCTGACCCCTCACATGCCCTGAATACAAAATTACCCCAACCCCCCATCCCGCCCCTAAAATCCCAAAACCCCCACCCGCCCTAAATAAAAAATGATCCAGATCACTCACCCCTAAAAACCCGCCCTAAATACAAAACTATTCCCGACCCCCCACCCCACCCCTATTAACGCGCCCCCCACCCACCCTAAATACAAAATTATCCCATCCCCCCACCCCTGTGTGATGCTATTAATTGTGTTTGACCAATGACTTGGTGTTTTACCACTGCGCATATTAGTTGCTCAATGTTCACCAGTAGCACATTATGGGGGTAATTTTGACCTCAGTGGTCTTTTGTCAAGACCGCAGTGGGACCGCCGTGCTGAAGACCGCCAGTGGTGGCGGTTTTCCGCTCGGCGTATTATGACTGTTGGCAGCTCTCTGTACTTTTTCGGACGGAGAGCCGCCAGCAGCCATACTGGCAGTCGGCGGGGAAGTGGAGGTTGCTCCACCTCCACCGCCACGTCAACAGAACACCGCCCACAGAATCACGTCCTGTGATTCGGCGTGGCGGTGTTCTGTTGACGGTGTGGTGTCGGCAGAGCAGCCCCCATGGATCCCGTCACCTCCCGGAGGATCGAATGACCAGGTAAGTCGATCGTCCGTTAGGGGAGGGGGGTGGGGGGATCTTGTGTGCGTGCATGGGGGTGTGTGTATGTAGTGGGGGTGTGTGAGTGTGTGTATGCTTGCGGGGGTGTTGTGAGTTTGGAAATGAGTGTGTGTATGTCTGTAGGTATGTCTGTATGGTTGTGTGCGTGTATGTTCGAATGTGGGTGTGCGTGTCTGTGTGTGTGGATGTTGGCATGTATGTCGGTGTGTGTGTGTGTGTGTGTGTGTTGGTGGTGCCTGCGTGCGTGTCGTGTGTGAATGAGTGATGTGATGATAGGGGTCAGGGTGGGGAGGGGGGTCCTGCCACCTTTGGGGGGTGGCAGGGGTGGTGGGGTGTAGGGGAGGGAGTCGGGGTGGGGGTGGGGGGTAGATGAGCCCCCTATCAGTGCCAGGGAATGAATTCCCTGGCACTGATTGTGCTTACCGCCATGGATTTCATGGCGGTTCCAAACCGCATGAAATCAATGGCGGTCAGCCGGGTCCAAATACCGCTGGCGGTATAGTGACGACCACCAGGCTGGAGACCCAGGTCTCCAGACCAGCGGGCGGATGGGAGAAGCGGCGGATGACCATGGCGGTAATCGCCATGGTCATAATTGCAAAATTTTTACCGCCAGCCTGTTGGCGGTCTTACCGCCGCTTCTCCACCGTCCGCCAGGGTCGTAATGACCCCCTATATGTTTTGTTCAGTTTGGCTGCCTATTGGTTTTGACATGGTATTAGACATTACATTTTGTATTCAGCTCAGCTGCCTATTGGCTTTGACATGGCATTAGACATTACATTCTGTATTCAGTATAGCTGCCTATTGGCTTTGACATGACATTAGACATTACATTTGATATTTAGGTTAGCTGCCTATTGGCTTTAACATGGGGTTAGACATTGCAGTTGAGACATTGCAGATGAGCTGTGTTTTTCCAAACTGTGTTTTTCCACAAGATGGACCAAGCTGTTTTCTTCACACCAGACCTTAGCTGATAAGAGCACTTTACCTTGCAATCCAGTCTGAGAACGGGGAGCTCAGGAGAATTGGCCTCTCTCCAAGGTTCTTCGGCTCTCACACTGAGTTTGCTTTTAAGGATGACTCTGGGCTACGGTGAGGTAGATGAAATCTGCTTGACTTCAGACAGGAACTAGACGTCAGTTGCCTGTTTCCCGTTTGGGTAGAGAATCTCTTTCTCGCAGTTGACCGGAGTCATCAACTTGCAGACCCCAGAAAGATGAAGCTGAGCTATAGGCCCTACGGTGATGAATTTTGGCTTTTATGCTTTGCTTTGAAGTTATGCTATAATAAATGTCTTCACCTATATTTGCTGTGTACATTGCAACTGAGAAGTACTTTGATATATTTTTCTTTCATTGCTGTGACTACTTTTGAACGTGTGCTTACAATCTACTAATTTCGTGTCTCAGGAACTTGTGGATGGGGAATTAATAACAATAAATGTCTTCTTTAAACTCAGAAGTGCATTCCAGAGAGGTTCTGTAAGCTCGGTTATGAGATAAGAGGGAAAGCAGAACACCCTGCCAATAAAAACCCGACCCCCATCCACTCTAAATTCAAAATTACCCGACCCCCACCCCTAAAAACCCACCTGCCCTAAAAACATAACTACCCCAACCCCCAAATACAAAATTACCCTGAGCCCCACCCGCCCCTAAAAACCGACCCCCTCACCCCCAAATACAAAATTACACCCACCTGCCCACCCCCACCCCAAAAAACAAAATAACCCCAACCGCCCATCCCGCCCTAAAAACCATAGTACCGACCACCCCTTTGCTGTCCCTTACAACAACAAAAAAATCAAATCACCCCAACCCCTTCACCCACCCCTAAAAACTAGCCCAACCCTGCCCCAGCCCCACTTACCTGACGGCATCCTCACCCGATGAATCTTTCTTTGTCTCTGCCTTAACCATTCATGTGCGTTGTTCAGCACATGCACGGTTAAGGCAGAGAAAAAGGCCTGCGTTGTTCAGGCAAGAGTCGTTCCGCTTACGTGAACAACAAAGGCATGGTTCCGGACGTGTTGTTCTGGATCTTACCCCCGCCAATTTGACATCATACTCCTGCCCACTGGACATCACACTACGACCCATATGACATCACACTAACATCCATACGATTCACACTCCCACTAATATGATGTCATACTCCTGCCCAAAGGACATCACACTTCAGCCCATGTGACATCGCCCCTCCGGGATGCTCTTTTGAAATGATCGTCCACACAGTCTCCTCAATGGTGTGAATTAAACCAGGATGAGATGCAGATAAGAGCTTTCTGTTTGCAGCAGCTTTAAAGTTAACTAACACTACATATTGTGCCTGAGCCGAACCAAGTAACCGTACAGAAATGTACTGAAGAAACCAGCAGGTCAGGTGCAGAGCCGGGAATCAGTTTCACAAAAAACCCCCCAGATCTGTGCTGATTGAGGGAAGAAGCGAAGGTATGGTGACCTTTACTGTTGCACGCAACACACACACACACACACAAGCAATTTTGTGACCGTCAATGCAGGCTAGTGTTTTAGAGGGACAGTTTAATCAGTAGCAGAGATGGTGTCTCGTTGGATGGCTGCTGCTGAAGCCGTAACCTGGGTTTTGGCAGGCTGCTCTGACGTAGGATCAAAGACTGAGACAGCAGATACTGAGGCAGCATCTGAGGGAGAGTACAATGGAGCAGACTCTGGGAGTGAATATTCAGTCGGAGGAGTCCCATCTGACAACTCCTCTTCCAGTGATTCTGAGGGAGGTGATGACGACAGCACAGTTTGTGCAGCGGGAGAACAGCGGGTTAGCCCAACCCAGAGAGCAGGTTGTGCAGTAGCAATCACAGGCAGAGTGCGCTCTTGGCAGCCCCCCCTATTTAGTTCAGCCCCAAATTCCACCTTTTACTGGTGACGCTGGATGTAAAGTCAATACGGCTAAGTTTATGCCACTCTGCTATGTCCATCGCTTTTCGGATGTTGACATCATTCAGCAAATTGTGCCACAAAAAATGTGCGTGCAGAACAATTTCTGAGGGAGCATGGAGGCACTCTAAGGCCCCGTTGTAGGACACGCAAGTGGACTCCCACTTCGCTGGCAAACTTGAAAATATTTTTGGGCCTTATGCTCAAAATGGGGTTAGTGCCGAAACCCACCTTATAGTCCTACTGGACTACTCGTACAGTTTGGGTAACCCCTCATCTTCGCACAGGGCAGTGACAGGGATGGGCCCAAATTGCATTGTGGAGACATTAAAATTATCTATCACAAAACAACCTGTTTTTGTAAGACGGGCACCTGCGTTTTTGGTCCTGGGCTCAGCGGCCAGATATGGAAACCAACCAAACCCAGACATTTCCGAAAACTAGACACCCGGGGTAGTCCACGGAAGTGAGGCTTGTGTGGATTCCCCAAAGTTTTCCTACCCAGAATACCCTGCAAAGGTGAAACGTTGAATAAAAACTCTATTTTTCCCTGCATTTCAGTCACACAAACTACAGGAGTATGCAGGATCCACAAAATTCCTACCACCATGCGTTTCTCCATTTGTCCTGATAAAAATGCTACCCCACTTGTGTGTCTGTGCCTAGTCCCTGAGTCAGAAATGGATCCCCCCAGAGTCAACAGTAGCCCTCAAGTAAGGACTACCATTGACAGTTGTGTGCTCCATTCCTGTGACGGGCACTAAGCCCAGGAACGCCAGTGGGGTAGCGTTTTTATAAAGACAAGTTGGGGAATGCTGGGTGGTATGCAGTTTGTGGATCCCTGCATATTGTTGTAGTTTACGTCACAGAATACCAAGGAAAAATAGTTCTTTTATTCAACATTTCACCTTTGCAGGGCATTTTGGGAAAAAAAACTTTGGGGAATCCTCACAAGTGACACCTCCCTAAACTCCCCTTGATGTCTACTTTTCAGAAATGTCTGGGTTTGATAGGTTTCCCTTAATGGTTCCCGCTCCCAGGACTAATTAGTACACTCACTTTAGTTATCATTACCGCCACAATACGTTTTGGAATCTTTCCTGTCACGGGCACTTGGCCTACCCATACAAGTCAGGTACCATTTTCATCGGGCGACTTGGAGGAATGCTGGGTGGAAGGAAGTTTAGGGCTTCCCTCAGATTCCAAAACTTTGCATCGCTGAAATATGAGGAAAAAGTTTTTTTTAGCCAAATTTTGAGGTTTGCAAAGGATTCTGCGTGACAGAACCTGGTGAGAGCCCCACAAGTCACCCCATCTTGGATTCACCTATGTGTCTACTTTCCGAAAATGTACAGGGTTGATAGGTTTCCCTAGATTCCGGCTGAGCTAGAGGCCAAAATCCACAGCTAGGCACTTTGCAAAAAACACGTCAGTTTTCATTGGAAAAATGTGATGTGTTCACATTGTGTTTTAGGGCATTTCCTGTCAGGAGCACTAGGTCTACCCACACAACTGAGGTACCATTTTTATCAGGAGTCTTGGGGGAACGCTTGTTGAAAGGAAGTTTTTGGATCCCCTCAGATTCCAGAACATTGCAGCACCGAAATGTGAGGAAAAAGCTTTTTTGAGCCACATTTTGAGGTTTGCAAAGGATCCTGGGCGACAGGACCCAGTGAGAGCCCCACAAGTCACTCCATCCTGGATTTCTCTAGATGTCGAGTTTTGAAAAATGCACAGGTTTGGTAGGTTTCCCTAGGTACCGGCTGAGCTAAAGGCCAAAATCCACAGCTAAGTACTTTTCAAAAAACACATCAGATTTCAATGTAAAATGTGATATGTCCATGTTGCGTTTCCTGTCGCAAGCATTAGGCCTCCCCATGCAGGTGAGGTACCATTTTCATCAGGAGACTTGGGGTAACACAGAATAGCAAAACAAGTGTTATTGACCCTTGTCTTTCTCTATATTGTTTCCTTCCAAATGTAAGACAGTGTGTATAAAAGATGCCTATTTGAGAAATGCCCTGTAATTCACATGCTAGTATGGGCATCCCGGAATTCAGAGATGTGCAAATAACCACTGCTCCTCAACACCTTATCTTGGGCCCATTTTGGAAATACAAAGGTTTTCTTGATACCTATTTTTCACTGTATATTTCAGCAAATGAATTGCTGTATACCCGGTATAGAATGAAAACCCACTGCAGGGTGCAGCTCATTTATTGGCTCCGGGTACCTAGGGTTCTTGATGAACCTACAAGCCCTATATATGTCTACAACCAGAAGGGTCCAGCAGATGTAATGGTATATTGCCTTTAAAATTTTACCATAGTGCTGCCCAAAGTCAAAAGTTTGTAAATATGGCCCCTTGGCTTTACTTTGCACCCCGCCTGTCGGGAGACAAACTTGCCTTCTCTGATTGTTCTTGGCAGAACCGCAGCCAGGACCCCACCAGGCTGCAGACTACGAACTGTGAACAAGAGAACATAAGAGGAGCCGGCCTTTCCCATCTCTGCTTTCAGGATCTGGAGCATCATCCCAGTTTGCATCAGGACCGCCCAAGGCTGCTCTGGTGTAGGAAGAAGGGGAAGAACACATTATAAAAGATGCATGTTTAATCCTGCATCACTGTAAACACTCTCAGAAGGAGGATGCGCCTTGAGTTTGTGGCAGGTTCTTTGTCCCACATTTTCAAGGGTTGGAGTTAGAACAGGAACATATCGAGTTATGTGTAAACCAAAAAGTGATGAAACTTTAGATCACTATTTAATCATGCAATGCTGTATAGTGAAGAGCATCTTAGGTATGGCCTGAGAAAGCACCAGCCTTAGATATATTAGGACTTGTGTTATAGAAGTTATGTATCTAGTAATACAACATAACAACCGCCCCGGTGTCGGTGTGCGTAACATAATGTGTAACACAATACTGCGTAACGAAGAACTCTGGCCCGTATTTATACTCCGTTTGCGCCGAATTAGCGTCGTTTTTTTCGATGCAAATTCGGCGCAAAACTAACGCCATATTTATACTTTGGCGTTAGACGCGTCTAGCGGCAAAGTATTGGCAAATAGCGTCATTTTTTTGCGTGAACGCCTTCCTTGCGTTAATGAGATGCAAGGAAGGCGTTCCCGTCTAAAAAAATGACGGCGAAGCAAATGCGTCGTATTTATACTCCCGGGCAAAAATCACGCCCGGGAGTTGGCGGGTCAAAAAACCCCGCATTTGCGCCACTATTTAACGCCTGGGTCAGGGTAGGCGTTAAGGGGCCTGTGGGCTCAAAATGAGCCCACAGGTGCCCTCCCCTGCGCCCAGGGACCCCCCCTGCCACCCCTGCCCACCCCAGGAGGACACCCAAGGATGGAGGGACCCACCCCAGGGACATTCAGGTAAGTTCAGGTAAGTATAATTTTTTATATATTTTTTTTTTTTTTGGGTGGCATAGGGGGGCCTTATTTGTGCCCCCCTACATGCCACTATGCCCAATGACCATGCCCAGGGGACACAAGTCCCCTGGGCATGGCCATTGGGCAAGGGGGCATGACTCCTGTCTTTACTAAGACAGGAGTCATGAAATGGCGTCTGGGCGTCGTAAAAAAATGGCGCAAATGGGGTTGAGGCGATTTTTTTGCCTCAACCTGACTTGCCCCATTTTAAGACGCCCTAACGTCATTTTTGCCCAACGCCGGCGCTGCCTGGTCTACGTGGTTTTTTTCCATGCACACCAGGCAGCGCCGGTCTGCTTGCGCTGGCTAACGCCATTCCATAAATACGGCGCCCGCATGGCGCTTCAGAATGGCGTTAGACGGCGCTAAATTTTTTGACGCTAAACTGCGTTAGCGCAGTTTAGCGTCAAAAAGTATAAATATGGGCCTCTGTGCCTGTTGCCTTAAACGTTGTCAGACTGGAGTCAAAATAAAAGTGGAATTAAGTACAGGACAAAGGAACCAGAATAACTGTAGTGAACCTCAGACATCACTACAAAGGAGAGCACAAGGCCTGCTACCTGTGCTGACATCATGATCCAATGTTTGTGGGCTACAGCTTCAGCAGTAATTTACAGGACATTGTTGGGAAACATTAGCTACATTTGGGACCAGACTTTTCAAACAAAACTTTGTAACTAAAAGAGGGTACATCTTTTCTCCCACCCTCAATCATAAACTTAGAATTGGATCAGTCAGGTCACTTACAAGGTCAATGACCTCAGACATCTCTCAACAGTAGGCTTGGTCGAAATTTAAATGACACTTAAACAAACTTGAGATCTGAACCCAACCAAAAGCCGTTCAACGAAAACTAAACTCTTCAGGCTCAGAACAGAGGTGAGTTAGGAATATTGTGCATAGATAGTTACTCTGTCTGAATGGAGCCTTCAGCATGCATTCCAACCATTAAGCTGTTTTTCTTTCCCGGCTCTCGGGGCTCTGTAGTAGCTGAAAGGAACATTCAGCAGTTTACAAAACTCCTTAACTAACAAATGTCTCACCTCCTAAAAACAGAGACGGAACGTGTTGCTCCCTGCTTGAAGAGTTGGGGCGATGGGAGGGACCTTGGTGATTACTTCTGTCTCACAAAGTAAAGGCGCTCTGCAGTTCAGCATCCCCCAGTGCATTTGCAAAGGTACAGAGAAAAGCTTTCTCCACTCACATTTATGGCCAGGTGTATGAAAGCCTTTTCCCGGCCGAAAACAGAAACAGTCCATCGGGACGTTTGCGACCAGGTAAAGGCTTTTCCCCATGTCACAATCCTATTCTGCGAGTCGGTAACCTGTTACCAACTAACAAACCTATAGGATGGCGAGTCACTATTTGGAAGGAGCTTCTCTCCTCATAGCAAGTTGCAGGGGGATGTAAGATTATTTTGTGACCGTGAATGAAGTTGTAAAACAATCCCAGATACCACCAACTTAAAGTTGGTGGTAACCCATTCACAAATGCGAAGGGGTCTCCACGGGACCCTTTCCCCTTTGTGAATGGAAGAAAAAATACATTTTTTCAGAGCAGGTAGTGGTCCCGCAAACCAGTGTCTGCCCCACACTCATTTTGTACTTGTAACTTTCTTCTGATCTACAATGACCAGATGACTGTGACAGGCACTTTGTGCTTTTATGCGTTATATTGATCTAAAACTTTGAAATTGCATATCTCAGGTTCTACTAATTAATTTTTTTTGTCATTCTGATATAATTCTGTTTATTAAACTTTACTCAATTTTTCCTAATTTAAATTGTGATATTTCTTGTTTTTTGTTTTCACTTTATTTCTGTTTGTTTGCTGCGATACATTGCCTCTAAGTTAAGCCTGACTGCTTTTGTGTCAAGTTGCCAGAGGGTTATGACCAGATTAATTTAGTGACTTTTGTAGTTCACCCTGACAGGGATAGTGGTTGTTGCCTGAGTGGGGCTCCACCCCTGTGAGAAAAGGCCTCTTTTGACATGGTTAGCCCCCCACTTTTTGCCTGGAACATTATGTGGTTTCAAACTGTAAGTGCCATGGGCCCCTGCTAAAGAGGTTCCCAGGGCCAGATCTCTTTCCCCAAAACTCTACTATGCATTGGCACTTCAGCCACTCTCGTAAATGGTGCCCCTGGTGCATAGGGCATGGGTACTGAAGAGGGCATCCCAGAGCTGCAGCACTAATTGTGCCACTCTGAGAGGCCCCACACCAGCCTCATGCAAACTGCCATTGCAAGTGCATGACAAGGTGTTCCCAAAACTTGCAAACTCCACATGGCACTCATCTGACCCCCTTCTCTGCAGCTAGCAGCAGCGGCAACCCAACAGTTCTACCCCCACATTTGGGGGGAAATTCAGTGGGGCACTTAGAGAGAATGGGGGGCTGGCCACCCTCAGCCTGCACCACCCCTCAGGTGCGGTGGGTGAGGTGACACTCCATTTCATTTTCTTCCATCTCGGATGGTAGAAAAAATAGTCAATCAGGGTCAGGTATGTGTCCCCTTCCCACAGGAAGTGGTCACTTAATGGGTGAAGCCACCCTAAGGTAGGTGGCCCATTGAGCCCTACCAGGTATTCCGACTAATACCCCCGAAATACAGTGTTTAGAGTGTTTCCCCCAAACAAGACTTTAGATTCGACTGACACAAGAAGACCAAGAACAAAGAAGACCCAAGACATGAGAACTGAAGCCCTGCTTCACCAAGAGAAAGGGACCAAGCCCTGTCTGCTGCTCCGAGGACTTGACAACCATCGCTGGGGTGTCACCTGGAAACCTGAAGGACTCTACGTGGCGCCAAGCCCTGTCTGCTGCTCCGAGGACTTGACAACCATCGCTGCGGTGTCACCTGGAAACCTGAAGGACTCTACGTGGCGCCAAGCCCTGTCTGCTGCTCCGAGGACTTGACAACCATCGCTGCGGTGTCACCTGGAAACCTGAAGGACTCTACGTGGCGCCAAGCCCTCTCTGCTGCTCCGAGGACTTGACAACCATCGCTGCGGTGTCACCTGGAAACCTGAAGGACTCTACGTGGCGCCAAGCCCTGTCTGCTGCTCCGAGGACTTGACAACCATCGCTGCGGTGTCACCTGGAAACCTGAAGGACTCTACGTGGCGCCAAGCCCTGTCTGCTGCTCCGAGGACTTGACAACCATCGCTGCGGTGTCACCTGGAAACCTGAAGGACTCTACATGGCGCCAAGCCCTGTCTGCTGCTCCGAGGACTTGACAACCATCGCTGCGGTGTCACCTGGAAACCTGAAGGTCCCTATAAAGCCCCAGAGCACCTCCAGTCTTCTCAAAATTGCCAAGAACCTCCCTCTGAGTGAAAGTATCACTCTTCTGCCCCCTGCAGGCAAGGAACCCCAGACGTCCGGTTCACTGTCCTGCTGCTGATCAACGACTCAGACTCAACATCCCAGCCAAAAAACATACAATAGCTGCAGAGGACCAGACTTGATACTGTGCCACGTTTGGTGGTGGATTTTCTAGGGCTGTGGCATTCCAGTACCAGGGGTACCAGACCACCAATGTCAGACACCCAGAAAAGCACTAGAGCAAGCACCAGTTGAGGGACTTCAGGAAACCCAAGATCCACCCCCTGAGAGGCCCTGCTGACTTGAAATCCACCCTCAAACTTCCTGATCACGAGGACTCCAAGACACACTACCCTTGACTAACCTATCTGCACTGCACCCAGCCTCACTGGCCCCTGCACAGACCGACCAGCTGTGCTCTTGTGGCGCCCAAGCCCTTGCAACCCTCTCCCTCCAACAGGACCCAGTGGACTTAACTTTAAGTCCCTCTGTGCTGGGTGTTTCCAAGTGGCCCTCTTCTCCTCTGTGCAGCAGCACCAAGACCTTCAGGCCCTGCTCTCGCCCAAACCGGGAACCATCTGAACTTCTCCAGCTGGACCATTGGACCTCTCAATGACCTTGAGTAAAAAACAGAAAGTGACACTTGTGAGAACATTGCCTGATTTTATATGCATTTTTCTAGTTTTTCCTCTTGATTCCTATTGATTCCTATGGTGCGTAATTACGCACAAAAACAGTATATTTTCTAAGCTTTGAAAAATCGTAACTAAAAATGTACTTACTGCATTGCAAAGATCTTGGTCTTAAAAATACATAAAAATCTATATTATTTTTGTGAATTGGTCTATTCTTCCGAGTGTGTGTCTTCCTTTATTGATACTGTGGGTATAACATATACTTGGTACGACTCCTGGATTAGCCTAACTGTTCGACCACACTACCACAAAAAGAGCATTATGTGATCTATGTTTACCTCTGGATACCAAGGTGGGGTTGCTTGGACTCTCTACCCAGTGCACACCATTTTCGCACACTATATAGAGAGACAGACTCCTAAAACGCCCTCAACCAATAATCCAATTTTTTATGCACCTTTAATAGGTAAAATGACCCAGCAGTGAAGAAACTTCATCCAGCCCCTCCTAGTAAAGCTGCGCCGCCTGTGGTGCAACCCTCCTTTCTCTTGAGTGGACAGCAATAGGTATCGTGCTCTTAGAGCATGTTTTATTTAAACCCTTGATGCAGGGGGAGACAGGGTTGGGCTACTGATGGAAAGCACCCCCATCACATGTCCGAAACACTCATTAAACAAGCCTGCCTAAGTCCTCCAGAGACAGTCACTTCGGCTGATTTAGTGCAACATTTCAAGCAACTGGTGCAACACGCTATATTATGGCATGCTCCATTTTATTGCATTGCATTTAAGTGAAATGTCAAGAAAAAGCACAGTCGGTGGTATAACTCAGATCCACAAGAGTGAAGCACTGCCTGGAGGACCAGAAATCAATGTCACAAGAAGTGGAGATGATCAGTAGTGCGTGTGAAGGGATAAGTACTGCTGCACAGAAACTCACCATCACCAGACTCTGTGTTGTGACATTGCTGGGATAACCATCACTAACATCAATGTCACCAGACTCACCATCAGCAGAATCACCATCATCAGAGTCACCATCACCAGACTTATTATCATCAGAATCAGTGCTGTGACATTTCTGGCATCACTGTCACTAACATCAATGTCACCAGATTCACCGCCACCCGACTTGTTGCCACCAGACTCATTGTCATCAGAGTCACAGTCCCCAGACTCACTGTCACCAGACTCACCATCACCATACTCATTTTCATCAGAGTCACCGTTACCTGACTCACTGTCACCACACTCAACATCACCAGACTCATTGTCATCAGGGTCACTGTTACCAGACTCACCGTCACCACACTCACCATCACCAGACTCATTGTCATCAGAGTCACTGTTACCAGACTCACCATCACCAGACTCATTCTCATCAGAGTCACCGTTTCCAGACTCACTGTCACCAGACTCACCATCACCAGACTCATTGTCATCAGAGTCATTGTTACCAGACTCACCATCACCAGACTCATTGTCATCAGAGTCACCGTTCCCAGACTCACTGTCACCAGACTCACCATCACCAGACTCATTGTCATCAGAGGCACTGTTACCAGACTCACCATCACCAGACACATTGTCATCAGAGTCACTGTTACCAGACTCACCATCACCGGACTCATTGTCATCAGAGTCACTGTTACCAGACTCACCGTCACCAGACTCACCATCACCAGACTCATTGTCATCAGACTCAATGTCACCAGACTCACCATCACCAGACTCATTGTCATCAGAGTCACCATTACCAGACTTACCGTCAGCAGACTCACCATCACCAGACTAATTTTCATCAGACTCACTGTCATCAGACTCACCATCACCACACTCATTGTCATCAGAGTCACTGTTACCAGACTCACTGTCACCACACTCACCATCACCAGACTCATTGTCATCAGAGTCACTGTTACCTGACTCACTGTCACCACACTCACCATCACCAGACTCATTGTCATCAGAGTCACTGTTACCTGACTCACTGTCACCACACTCACCATCACCAGACTCATTGTCATCATAGTCACTGTTACCAGACTCACCATCACCAGACTCATTGTCATCAGAGTCACTGTCACCAGACTCACCATCACCAGACTCACCATCACCAGACTCATTGTCATCAGACTCACTGTCACCAGACTCACCATCACCAGACTCATTGTCATCAGAGTCACCATTACCAGACTCACAGTCAGCAGACTCACCATCACCAGACTAATTGTCATCAGACTCACTGTCATCAGACTCACCGTCACCAGACTCACTCTCACCAGACTCACCATCACCAGACTCACTGTCACAAGGCTCACTGTTACCAGACTCACTGTCACCAGAGTCAGTGCTGTTGCATTACTGGAATCACCATTACGAACATCAACGTAACCACACTCACCATCAGCGGACTCACTGTCACCAGACTCACCATTAGTGGACTCTCCATTAACCAACTCACTGTCACCAAACTCTCCATCACCACACTCACCATCAGTGGACTCAATGTCACCAGGCATCTGATATCATAAGGAACTATGAGAGGAAATTAAGTAGATGAGTCGAAATAGATAGTGGAAGAAGTGGAGATCTTATCTAGCAAAAAGTTAAAGTAAATCTATATATCACTGAATACCAGACAACACAGAACAACACAATACTAGTGGTCTGACTCTCATCCAACTCCCCACCACTGGCTTCACCACCATTGGACTCTCCATCACCAAATGTGCCTTCATATGTCTCACCATCACTGAACTCATTGTCACTGGACTCATCATCGTCAAATTCACTGTTATCAGACTTCTGCCATTGAACTCACCATCATCAAATTCACTGTCATCAGACGCACTGCCATTGAACTCAACATCACCTGTCTTACCATCACTGGGCTCACCATCACCAATTCACTTTCATGAGACCCACTGGCATTGAACTCTCCATCTGGCCTTACATCACGGGACTCACCATCATTGATTTCACTCTAACCAGACCTACAGCCACTGACCTCACCATCACTGGTCTTACCATCACTGGATTCACCATCATCAATTCACTATCATCAGACTCACTGCTACTGAACTCACCATCACCGGTCTTACCATCACTGGACCCACCATCATCATTCACTATCATCAGACCCACTTCCAATGAACTTACCATCACCTGTCTTACCATCACTGGACTCACCATCACCAACTCACCTTCATCAGACCCACTGGCATTGAACTCGCCATCTGGTATTACATCACAGGACTCTCCATCATTGATTTCACTCTAACCAGAGCTACTGCCACTGACCTCACCATCACTGGTCTTACCATCACTGGATTCACCATCATCAATTCACTATCATCAGACCCACTGCTATTGAACTCACCATCGCCGGTCTTACCATCACTGGACTCACCATCATCATTCACTATCATCAGACCCACTGCCAATGAACTTACCATCATCTGTCTTACCATCACTGGACTCACCATCACCAATTCACTTTCATGAGACCCACTGGCATTGAACTCGCCATCTGGCCTTACATCACGGGACTCTCCATCATTGATTTCACTTTAACCAGACCTACTGCCACTGACCTCACCATCACTGGTCTTACCATCACTGGATTCACCATCATCAATTCACTATCATCAGACCCACTGCTATTGAACTCACCATCGCTGGTCTTACCATCACTGGACTCACCATCATCATTCACTATCATCAGACCCACTGCCAATGAACTTACCATCACCTGTCTTACCATCACTGGACTCACCTTCACCAATTCACTTTCATGAGACCCACTGGCATTGAACTCGCCATCTGGCCTTACATCACGGGACTCTCCATCATTGATCTCACTCTTACCAGACCCACTGCCATTGACCTCAACATCACCTGTCTTACCATCACTGGACTCACCATCACCAATTCACTATCATCAGACCCACTGCCATTGAACTCACCATCAACGGTCACCGGTCTCACCATCACTGAACTCACCATCATCAAACTCATTCTCACCAGACCTACTACCATTTAACTCACCATCACCGCTCTCACCTGATCAGACTCGCCACGGCCAAATTTGTTAGACCCACTGCCATTGAACTCACCATCACCAGTCTTAACATCACTGGACTCACCATCATCAATTCACTTTCATCAGACCCACTGCCATCGAACTCAACATCACCTGTCTTACCATCACTGGACTAACTATCACCAATTCACTTTCATCAGTCCCACTAGCATTGAACTCGCCATCTGGCCTTACATCTCGGGACTCACCATCATTGATCTCACTCTTACCAGATCTACTACGATTGAACTCACCATCACTGGATTCACCATTATCAATTCACTATCATTAGACCCACTGCCATTGAACTCACCATCACCGGTCAACGGTCTTACCTTCATTGAACTCATTCTCACCAAACCTACTGTCATTAAACTCACCATCACCGCTCTCACCTGACCAGACTCACCACCGCCTAATTCATTAGACTCACTGCCATTGAACTCACCATCACCAGTCTTATCATCACTGGACTCATTTTTACTTGCTTCATCACCAATAGACTCATCATCGCTAAACTCACCATCATTGAACTCACTCTCACCAGACCCACTGCTTATAAACTCACCATCACTGGTCTTACCATCACTGAACTCACCATCACTGAACTTACTCTCATCAGATCTACTGCCATTGAACTCACAATCATTGGTCTTACTCTCACTGGATTCACCATCATGAATTCACTATCATCAGACCCACTGCCATTGAACTCACCATCACTGGTCTTACCCTCACTGGATTCACTATCATCAGTTCACCATCATCAGACACACTGCCATTGAACTCACCATCACTGGACTCACCATCATGAATTCACTATCATCAGACCCACTGCCAATGAATTCACCATCACTGGTCATACCATCACTGAACTCACCATCATTGAACTTACTCTCACCAGATCTACTGCCATTGAACTCATCATCACTGCACTCACCATCATTAATTCACTATCTTCAGACCCACTGCCTTTGAATTCACCATCACCTGTCTTAATATCACTGGATTCACCATCATCAATTGACTATCATCAGACCCGCTGGCATTGAACTCACCATCACTGGACTCACCATCATCTATTGACTATCATCAGACCCGCTGGCATTGAACTCACCATCACTGGTCATACCATCACTGAACTCACCATCATCAATTGACTATCATCAGACCCGCTGGCATTGAACTCAGCATCACTGGTCATACCATCATTGAACTCACTCTCATCAGACCCACTGCCTTTGAACTCACCATCACCAGTCTTAACATCACTGGACTCACCATCATCAATTCACTCTCACCAGACACACTGCCTTCGAGCTTGCCATCACCGGTTTGACCATCACTGGTCTCCCACACATCTACCATCTTCACACGTGCCCCTGCGTACCATGTACTGCTGAACCATAAAGAAGGTGCTCTCCTCTGACATGAAAGTGCTATGGCAGAAACATTAGCTCACTGAGTTATCCGACTGGCTATATCTGCTGCCAAGTGAATCAGTGAGAAACAATGGATGAGACACCTGATGCCAAGATCTGCTTACAACCAGCTACTCACATTTCACAAATAGTAGGATATTTCTGGAGGTCAATGTGTCTGCTGACGGTTACTTTCTGTAATCTATCATTCAGGTGCTTACAACTGACTAAGAGAGCTCATTGAGTTTGGTGTTTGCCACAGTAATTCAGGTGCAGCCTGCAGGTAGCAGGTCCTGGTGCACTTGGCTGCACAGTGGGTCGTGTCCCAACTGCAAACACCTGTGTGTAATATGCTGTAATATCTGGCCCATAGGTTTACATTCCTGCAGGGTCAGCTCAAGCGGTCAATACTCTTAGGACAACGCAGTTTAGTAAGGTAGTAATTAACTGCTGATTATTAAGTACCTAAAAACAAGTGATTCTTTGCATGCCTTGTGGAGTTATTTGTTTTTATTTAGCGGAGTACACAATTATATATTATAGAGAGCTCATAAAATGAAATAATTATTATGATAACTACGTAGCTACATCATGTTAATAGCATTTAAAACTACATCATAGTAGATGTCAGTAAGACCTTCAGTAATTTATTAGAACAATTTATGATTTTATACCAAAATGTTCTTTAAAAAGGCAGTTTCATGCTTCACTCTAAAAAGTTTAGCAACAATGAATGCTAACAAAAAAGCCTGAAATAGACAGTATTCAAGAACCACCCAAGAGCCATAGGTGGTCATTACAACCCTGGCGATCGGTGTTAAAGCGGCGGTAAGACCGCCAACAGGCGGGCAGAAAAAAAATGGAATCACGACTGTGGCGGAAACCGCCAACAAAGACAGCCACTTTAACACTCCGACCGCCACGGCGGTACACACAAACAGCGCAGCAGTCACCGCCAACAGACAGGCGGGAGACAATGTACCGCCCACAGTATCACAACCTACTAATCCGTCACCTTTTTCGGGGCGGATTAACCGCAAACAAAAATACGGCGGAAACAGGACTCCGAAGGGAAAACGCTCACCTCTGCACACCCCACGAGGAACCAGGACGCCATGGAACCAGAGCTCCACATTTTACCAGCTTTCATCTTCTTGCTCCTCTACCAGGAGCACGAACGCCGGCGGCGAAGACCACGGTGAGTACTACACCTTCGACACAGGGGGGAAACAGTGACACACACACACGCAACATGCAACACCCCCGCCCTCACCCACTACAACACACACACCAATACAGCATGATACATTACAGTTACACCCCCTAAACCCCCCGGAAGAATGCGAAGACAAAAGGAAATGAGCTGAACGATTGCAATATATTAAAATTCAGTAGTCAAATAATATCCATACACTATTTACAAATATATACACCAAGAATATAAGTCCAGGGTATTTCACCCTTAAAGTCCGTGGACTGGGCCCACACTGCATGGGCGAGGCCCACACAGGATACCCGCACAAGATGGAGAGAACACTGCTGGGGCATCAGATAGAAATAAAACAGGCACCTCAGGGGGAAGGGAAAGGGGGGCACCTCAGCCGGTTGAGTGCACAACGCCAAATCCACGAGGGGCCCCATGCCCACTGTTCAATCCTGGGGAGTGCAAAGCCACAGTCTCTCAAGTCTCTACAGTGGGTGGTTTGCCCACTGTTCAATCCTGGGTAGTGCAAAGCTACAGTCTCTCAAGTCTCTACAGTGGGTGGTTTGCCCACTGTTCAATCCTGGGCAGTACAAAGCCACAGTCTCTCAAGTCTCTACAGTGGGTGGTTTGCCCACTGCTATATCCTGGGGAGTGCAAAGCCACAGTCTCTCAAGTCTCTACAGTGGGTGGTTTGCCCACTGCTATATCCTGGGGAGTGCAAAGCCACAGTCTCTCAAGTCTCTACAGTGGGTGGATTGCCCACCGTATATCCCGGGGAGTGCAAAGCCACAGTCTCTCAAGTCTCTACAGTGGGTGGTTTGCCCACTGTTCAATCCTGGGGAGTGCAATGCAACAGTCTCTCAAGTGAGTGGTTTGCCCACTGTTCAATCCTGGGGAGTGCAATGACACAGGCCCTCATTCTGACCTTTGCGGGCGGCGGAGGCCGCCCGCCAAAGTCCCGCCGTCAGGTTACCGTTCCGCGGTCGAAAGACCGCGGCGGTAATTCTGACTTTCCCGCTGGGCTGGCGGGCGGTCGCCTTCAGGCCGCCCGCCAGCCCAGCGGGAAAGAGGCTTCCACGATGAAGCCGGCTCGGAATCGAGCCGGCGGAGTGGAAGCTGTGCGACGGGTGCAGTTGCACCCGTCGCGTATTTCACTGTCTGCGCAGCAGACAGTGAAATACATTTAGGGGCCCTCTTACGGGGGCCCCTGCAATGCCCATGCCAGTGGCATGGGCACTGCAGGGGCCCCCAGGGGCCCCGCGACCCCCCCTACCGCCATCCGGATCCCGGCGGTCGGACCGCCGGGATCTGGATGGCGGTAGGGGGGGTCGGAATCCCCTCGGCGGCGCAGCAAGCTGCGCCGCCTTGGAGGATTCAATGGGGCGGCGGTACACTGGCGGGAGCCCGCCAGTGTTGCCGGTCCGACCGCGGCTTTACCGCCGCGGTCGGAATCCCCATTGGAGCACCGCCGGCCTGTCGGCGGTGCTCCCGCGGTCCTCCGCCATGGCGGTCTTTGACCGCCAGGGTCAGAATGACCGCCACAGTCTCTAGAATTGGATAACAGTCTCCACTGGTTCTGGAGGGGGCTTGGTGCCCAGAGTGCTTCATCCTGCCAAGGACTGAGGTAGTGGAGGTGACTCTTCACTGGTTCTGGAGGGGGCTTGGTGCCCAGAGTGCTTCATCCTGCCAAGAACTGAGGTAGTGGGTGTGATACTCCACTGGTTCTGGAGGGGGCTTGGTGCCCAGAGTGCTTCATCCTGCCAAGGACTGATGTAGTGGATGTGATACTCCACTGGTTCTGGAGGGGGCTTGGTGCCCAGAGTGCTTCATCCTGCTCGTGATGGCCTCAGTAGCATCAGTGCATTTGGCGCTCATGGGCCTGCGGTGCTTGTGGCGTTCCTGTCCTTGGCAGCGGTGCTTGTGGCAGTCCTGTCTTTGGCAGCGGTGCTTGTGGTGGTCCTGTCTTGGGCAGCGGTGCTTGTGGCGGTCCTGTCTTGTGCAGCGGTGCTTGTGGCGGTCCTGTCTTGGGCAGCGGTGCTGGTGGCGGTCCTGTCTTGGGCAGCGGTTCAGCTGCTGGCGGGGCTGCTGCTGGCGGTCCTCTCTGGGCCAGAGGGGCTGCTGGCAGTTCTGTTTGGACCAGCGGGGCTGCTGCTGGCGGTCCTCTCTGGGCCAGCAGGGCTGCTGCTGGCGGTCCTCTCTGGGCCAGCGGGGCTGCTGGCGGTTCTGTCTGGACCAGCGGGGCTGCTGCTGGCAGTCCTCTCTGGGCCAGCAGGGCTGCTGGCGGTTCTGTCTGGATCAGCGGGGCTGCTGCTGGCGGTCCTCTCTGGACCAGCGGGGATGCTGGCGGTCTTCCCCACTGTGGTGATCTTCCCAGACTTGCCAGGTGTCGCTGCTGACTCCACACTCCCACCTGTGCCCCTGGGAATGGCTTTGCTGGCTGTTGTCTTCCCCCTCTCCCGCCGGGCACTGGCCAACTTTTGATGCGTGACAGGTGGGGGACTGTCTGTGCTGTGGCTCCTTGCCACACTGGCTGCCCTGCTGCCTGGTGCACTCCAGAATCCGGTGACTACTGGCACCACTGGTCCCGGAGATGTTGTGGCTGAGGTGCTAAGTTGGGATCTGGAGAGTCGGGCCCTAGGAGACTGACGGGTTGGGAGAGGGGAGGGAAAGAGGTCAAGGGTGGCCCGGAAAAGTTTCTTAGGAACACTGGGACGGGTAGCTGGAGGGGGTTTGGGAGTGGAGGAAGAGGTTGTGGTTGTAGGAGGTGTACGTTTGGTGACTTTGGGTGAAGGTGCATGCGCTGGAGGCTGTCGTGAGGTGGATGGCTGTTGGGTGGGTGGGTGGCTGCGTTTGTGTACCTTGGGAGGTGGCGTCACAGACACACTGGGAGAGGACACAGGGGATGTGTGAATGGTAGCGGGGGTGGTGACTGCACATGAGCGGGGTGTGGTGGTGGGTGTGCTGGCGATGGACGTAGTGGCTGTAGATGTAGTGCATGCAGGTGTGAGTGGAGAGGAGACTGGGAGGGAGGAGGGAGACGAGGAGGAGGGGGACACAGTGGAGGCAGTGGATGATGGTATGTCTGCATGTGTCTGATGCTTGCGCGAGTGCCTGTGGGATGTGTGGTGCTTATGTTTGCCACAGCTTCCCTTGTTTGTTGAGGTGTGTGCATGCTGGTCTGATGGTGTGCTTGGGGTAGGTTGAGGATTGGGTCTGGGTGGAGGAAGTTGGAGGGGGGAGGCTAGAAACATGGACAATGTCTGCCATCAGTGCTGAGGCCAGAGTCTGAAAAGCTCACTGAAGAGCTGCCTGACCAGAATGAATGCCCTCCAGGAATGCATTGTTTTGTTGCAACTGTCTCTCTACACCCTGGATAGCATTCAAAATGGTAGACTGCCCAACAGTGAGGGACCTGAGGAGGTCAATGCCCTACTCACTGAGGGCAGCAGGGGTGACTGGGGCAGGGCCTTAGGTGCCTGGGGCGAAGGTGATGCCCACCCTCCTGGGTGAGCGGGCACGGGGCAAAGGCTGAGGGGCTGCTGGGAGGGTGGTGCTGGAGGGGGTGTGGCTTCTGTACCTGTAGATGCGGGGGGCACAGATGGGGCCGCCACCGCAAGGGAGCTCCCATCAGAGGACGAGTCCGTATCGCTGGTGTCAGCTCCTGTCCCCGCCATGGAGCTCCCCTCGCCCTCAATCCCACTGGTGAAATTAGAGTCCGTAGTGTCGCCCTCCTGGGCCATGTGGGATGCAGCTCCCTCCTGCTCCAGTGCCACTGCTCCTCCGCCTTATGATGCTAATGCACACATGTACAGGGAGACCACAAAAAGGGGGGGGGGGAACAGAAGAAAGACAAGTTGAGTGCATGCATTACCGCTACTGTTGGCGGACATGACAGACACAGAAGCCCCCTGCACTACGCCGTACACTTGGGGTCCACTATTCAATGCCTGGTAAATGGCCTAAAAGGCTATGGCCGATATCTGCACACATGGATGTTACAGGAGCTGGACTAGGTGTAGTTGGCACTGTACCCAGGTGGGGAAGGTGCCACAGGGTCTGCCTGAAAAAGGGGACTTAACCAGCAGACTCGCCCTGGCCTAGCGAAACCCACAGCCCACCTCCCCCACCCAAACATCTCCACTGCGCGCTGAATCAGCAGAATGAGAGTGTACTCACCCCCTTGTTGCTGCTGTGATGCCCTCAAGCGCCCATCCAACTTAGGGTACGCCACCGCCAGGATCCTGAACATCAGGGGGGTCATGGTGCGACGGGCACCCCTCCCACGTTGGGAGGCCATCCCCACCTGGGCCTCCGCCGTCTTCTTGCTCCAGCGGTGATGTCCTCCCATCTTTTATAGCAGTTGGTGCTCCGTCTGTGATAGACCCCCAGGGTCCGGACGTCCTTGGCGATGGCACGCCAAATATCCTTCTTCTGGTGGGCGCTGACCTACAGGAATTGTACAAGGGAAAAAGAGAAGTTATTACCAACTGCACCGTCACAGTCATTGGCCCGCATCCCTACCCTTGACATTTGGCACATGCACTCACCGTTGTTTCATGCACGCCTCATTCCCACCCCTTCTCTTTCATCCACCACACACCACACAGGCATTGCCCATACAGCATGCTCCCAGTGTACTTACCTGTTTGTCTGGAGGACCATAGAGTAGCGTGTACTGGGGGAGGACCCCATCCATGAGTTTTTCCAACTCCTCCGTGGTGAAGGCGGGGGCCCTTTCCCCAGACACACAAGCCATTGTATCTTCCAGACTGAGGTCACAGTAGCACTTGCAGTGTAGGTCCTCTCCTGTTGAAGATCAGGTATTGAGTGATTGAACAGATAGAAAATGGCGGTCACGTCCGCGACGGTGCGTACCGTCACTGCCAGCGTACATCGTCATTGGCTCCTGGGACCCATAGGGTCTAATGTTAACCAATGCAGAATTGCGCCGTGGTATTCGACCGCCTACCGCGACGGTGTACAACGCCAGCGCCGTTACCTCACATCCCATTGTCCCACTTTACAGGTCAGGCAGCCACCATTTCAGGGGCCCACATGGCTTGATTTATAACTGTGTCACACATACCTAGGCCTTGGCTCAACACTCATACAGGCAAAATTCGGGTTATGAATGGTTTTCTGAGTAAACTGTGTTTACGTACCTCTGAGTTGGTTGACTCTGTGCTCGCTGTTGTCCTTCATAGGCACTGTCCGCTGGGACATGTGAGGAGATGGCAGCATCCTCCGGTGTACAGACCGCTGGTGGACCTGTCGACAATGGAGGAAAGACATGTAATCATCACCTACAGGCTTGATCGTGCCACAATCCATGAACTGTGTGCCCAGTTGGAGCCAGACCTGGTGTCAGCTATCTGCCATCCCACAGGAATGCCCCCTCAAGTGCAGGTGCTGTCAGTACTCCATTTCCTTGCAAGTGGGTCATTTCAAACAACAGTGGCGATAGCATCAGGGATGTCCCAGCCTATGTTTTCCAACGTGTTGTCCAGAGTGTTGTCTGCCCTGTTGAAACACATGCGGAGCTACATCGTGTTTCCTCAGGTGGAGGATTTGCCAACTGTGAAAGGTGACTTCTATGCCCTTGGACATATCCCCAACATCATAGGTGCCATTGATGGGACACATGTGGCCTTGGTCCCCCCCCCCCTCCGCAGGAGTGTACAGAAACCGGAAGAGTTACCATTTGATGAATGTGCAGATGGTGTGTTTGGCTGACCAGTAAATCTCCCATGTTAATGCCAAATTTCCTGGCTCAGTGCATGACGCTTACATCCTGCGGAATAGCAGCATCCCTTACGTGATGGGGCAACTCCAGAGGCACCATGTGTGGCTATTATGTGAGCACCTGGAACAAAATCGTTGGGAATAGTTGTCTAGGTCTGGGGATATCCCTACAGGTTAGTGTGTGTTTAACAGTTGTCCCTCGCCATTTACAGGTGACTCTGGGTACCCCAACCTGTCATGGCTACTGACCCCAGTGAGGAATCCCAGGACAAGGGCAGAGGAACGCTACAATGAGGCCCATGGGCGAACTAGGAGGATTATAGAGCGGACCTTTGGCCTCCTGAAGGCCAGGTTCAGGTGCCTCCATATGACAGGTGGTTCCCTATTCTACTCACCAAAGAAGGTGTGCCAGATCTTCGTGGCCTGCTGTCTGCTTCACAACTTAGCTTTGCGACGACAGGTGCCTTTTGCTGCAGGAGGATGGTCCAGATGGAGGTGTTATGGCAGCTGTGGAGCCTGTGGACAGCGAAGACGAGGAAGCAGAAGAAGAGGACGTCGACAACAGGGACTCTGTGATCCTGCAATACTTCCAGTGAGACACAGGTAAGAATATAAACCTGCCTACTACATGTACTTTAACACTACTACCTCTCTACTGTCTGTCTTTTTCACCCAGTGTATGGTCACTGAGTTGTCACTTTCCCTTGCGATTTCACAGATGTGGGTCCCACTGTGTAACATCTGCTTTGTTTCCTCATGGACTAGAGCTGTGTGACATAGGTATGTTGACATTACAATTGAAAGAGCATTTTGTCACTGTAATTGCTAATACAACATTTCGAAATCACAGACAGACTCCAGATTTTTTTGTGCTTTAAGGGTGTTTATTTAATGCTAAATAGTGGAGGGAGTTGTAAAATGGTGAGGGGTGATGGTGGAGGAATGTCCATGGCAGAGTCAAGTCTATTAGTCTCACACGTGCATTGTCCAAAGGGGCATAGGAAGTGGAGCTGGGGCAGTTTGAGGATGGACAGGGTGACAAGGTGGGACAACAGGATGACATTCAGGGCGGTCTCATTTCTTGGTGGGGGTCTTGGCATTGTTCTCTGTCTTTGTCCTGGATCTCAGGGACCGTTTGTGGGGTGGTTCTCCCTCTGCAGGGGGTGGGGTGCTGGTGTGGTGGTCCTGTGGCCGTGCCTCCTGTCCACTAGCGCCGGCGGAGGTGGTGGGCAGTTCATCCACCATGCTAGTGTCAGGGGCCCCTTGTTGTGCCACAGTGTCCCTCCTGGTGTTGAGGACTTCCTTCAGCACCCCTACGATGGTGCCCAGGGTGGAATTGATGGATCTGAGTTCCTCCCTGAAGCCCAAATACTGTTCCCCCTGCAGCCGCTGGGTCTCCTGAAACTTGGCCAGTACAGTTGCCATCGTCTCCTGGGAATGATGGTAGGCTCCCATGATGTTGGAGAGGGCCTCGTGGAGAGTGGGTTCCCTGGACCTGTCCTCCCCCTGTCGCACAGCAGCCCTCCCAGTTCCCCTGTTTCCCTGGGCCTCTGTCCCCTGGACCGTGTGCCCACTGCCACTGCCCCCAGGCCCCTGTTGTTGTTGGGGTGGTGGATTAGCCTGGGTTCCCTGTAGTGGTGGATACACTGCTGATTGACGTGTCCCGGGGACAGAGGTATGGGCCCGCTGGGTGGGTGCTGTGCTGGTGTTTCCAAAGGGTGGAAGCTCTGTGGTGGCCTGTGTCAGGGGAACCAACTGTCCCGAGGTCCCAGATGGGCCGGGCTGGTCATCTATATCCAGTTGGACAGAGCTGCTGTCATCACTGTGGGCCTCTTCTGTTGGTGGTGTGGACATGTCTTGACCCTCCTGTGCGGTGACGTTGGGTAGGGGTCCTGCAGGGGTATAAAAGCATGATTATTGTATCTGTGTGTGCCATGGTGTGCAATGGGTGGGTGACCGTGTACCCGAGTGTTTGCATTCCTGTGTGGGACCTTGTGTGATGATGGTTTAGGGGCGTGTATGGGTATATGCAGTGGCCATGCTTTTGTGATGGGTGTCCATGCTTTGTTGTTGCATGCAGGGCTTGGTGTTGGGATGTGTGGTTTGTGATATTGGGACATTTGTGAGGAGTTGGAGTGATGGGGGTGAGGGCGAAGGTGGGGGTATGTGATGGCATGCAGGTAGGGCGTGGGATATAGTAGTAAAGAATTGCCTTACCAGAGTCCATTCCTCCATCTACTCCTGCGAGGCCCTCAGGATGCAGAATAGCCAAGACTTGCTCCTTCCATGTTGTTAGTTGTGGGAGAAGAGGTGGGGGTCCGCCGCCAGTCCTCTGAACCGCAAGGTGGTGTCTTGATACCACAGATCGCACCTTCCCCCGTAGGTCGTTCCACCTCTTCCTGATGTCATCCCTATTTCTTGGGTGCTGTCCCACTGCGTTGACCCTGTCCACTATTCTCCGCCATAGCTCCATCTTCCTAGCAATGGAGGTGTGCTGCACCTGTGATCCGAATAGCTGTGGCTCTACCCGGACGATTTCCTCCACCATGACCCTGAGCACCTCCTCAGAGAACCTGGGGTGTCTTTGCCGTGCCATGGGGTGGTGTTGGTGATGTGTGGGGTGGTGTGTGTTGTGATGTGTGGGGTGATATTTAGTGGTGTGTTGTGTGAGGTGCGTGGAAGTTATGTGGGTGATGGTATTGTGTGCTTGTGGATGCTTGGTTGTAGTTTCTGACCTTCTTTCGGTATTTTTGTCGTAGGGGTTTGTGGGTGATGTGGGTGAGTGTTTTATATTGTATTGGGTGTGTGGGAGTGATGTGTGTATGTGTATCAGGTGTGTGCCTTTGTAATTGTCCAATGTGGTTGTGGTTTGTAAATGTGTGTGTATTTTGAGCGTGGATTCGTGGGTTGTGATAGTCTGGGCGTATTTCTGTTGGCGTGACGGTGGAGGTTTTCTTATTGCCAGTTTATCACTGTCCTTTGGTATGGCAGACTTGTGTGGGTGTCTAAATTTTGGCGGATTCCAAGCTGTGGGTCATAATGACCGTGGCGGTATTCCGCTGCCGCGGCGGTGTGTTGGTGGCCTTCTGCGCGGCGGTAAAAGGCTTTTACCGCCAATGTTGTAATGAGGGCCATAATCAGTTATCTGATACCTAAAGGAATGGCACTACAGAGTAGAGTTACTCAGAAATAATGCACCTTAGCGCAGCAGCCAAAGTTGCTTTGCTTCGTTGCGCTATGAGTAGAGAGCGGGCAGTGGCGTATCTACCGAGGGATGGCAATGCTGCCGTCTGCCCCGGCGCCAGGCTCAAACCTACGCCGATATTATATACTTTTTAGCGCCGCATTTGTGCCGCATTTTGACGCAAAAGCAGCGCAAACTTACAAAATACAACTGCGTGGCGCTAAAATAGTATAAATATGGGCTGTAGTGCCATGCTCAGACCTTTTCAGTGCACTGCTCAAGTCTGTACAAGACGTCTAGCACACAGTTTGTAGTGGACATATACCCTTCAAGTATATAACACTATGGGCCTAATTTAGAGTTTGTCAGATGGGATAGTCCACTGCCTTACAAGTGCATTATATTCAATGGAACTTGTATCCGTCACCATTGTGGCAGAGTTACCCATCCACTGAACTCTAAATCAGGCCCTCTGACTAGGCAAACTTTTAAACTTTTCGCACATTGGATATGTGTTGTACTGTGCAGCACAAATTGTGTTGTGTGAAAAGAGAGGAGAAATTAAAACATGTATCCCATCTAGTGACTACCTCAAAGAGGTGCTGTTGTCTGGTGCAAAGCCCTGCCTACCAACCTTAGTAGGTAAGGCTTCGCACTAGAGACCATGGGTGTTAGCATTAGAATGTCCATGGACCACCCATAGGACGCCCCCTTGGTGCACAGTAGGACAAAGCACTATTCGGTCACTTGAAGGACTACTTTCCAGAGAACAATAGGGTTTTGACTGGAAAAGAAACATTTTCTCAATGTTTTGCTTTCCTCTATGTCCCTTTGTGTGACTTTGTGTTGGTGCAAAGGGTTGATAAATCTGCCCCTTGTTGCTATAAAATCAGAGACAGATGAGCTCCTGAGCGCAGTCATTGCGAGAGGACCGTGGAAGGAACTGCAAGGGTTAATGGGCCTTTGACTGAGAATTCAAGGTCAAGAAAGTGACCACGCCCAGAATACTCCATATCCATTCCACAATGTACCTTGAGGTGGTCGATTAGCGATGCCTGAAGCTACTTTCAGCTGTTGGGTCAGCGAGTAGACACATTTGACCTCCCCAGGGTCGTCTCAAGGCATCTTGGGGGGCCCTGGGCAGGGCATGTTTTGTAGCTGCTTGTTTGGAGTAATTTTCAATGTTATTTTCCCTTCTCTGCTCATTCAAACCTGTAAGATGCTAAATATTACTGAATTCTGTGTTAACATCTCAGAAATAGAGTCAAACACAAACAGCTATGTCTTGGCTGGGGTCCAAATCCCTTATTGTGACTGGGTAGAAAGAGAGGGAATCTGAGGCGCACAGAAGAGTGGAGGTTGAGATGGAAAAATCGATTTGATTTAGAGAGAAAAATAGGCAATTCCCTACTTTACCCTAAAAACAATATAATTTTCAGCACTTTCCGCTGATGACAGTTCCTTTGATGATTACAAGTTTTCTTTACTTTTTAGGAAAATCTACCTTGTCTTAGAGAATGTGAAAAGTATGGTATATCATGTCTCAATATGGTCATCTCTTAGATGAAATGTAAATTGAGGATTCATATTTTGGTGGAAGAGTCCTCCCGCCTTCCTGACCTCTCACATCTGTGCCCAACAAGGGCACCTCGCAGGACAAAATACAACTGACAACGAGACAGGTTCACTAATTTGTCCTGCACAGCAGCTCAGCAGCACAGCAACCAGATGTGCTGCACTGCACAGTGCAAAGAGCAATAACTGACAGTGACTAGACTGCTGCAGGAGGGATCTCTGACATGGCTGCAGTGCACAAACCACAGCTTCAAACTGTGGGAGGCTCACCCTCTGTGTAGCGTGCAAAGCTAGGCACACTGTGCGGGGGTCCAGGCAACCACACATTGGTTTACAGGGGTAAAACTAGATCACCTAATGCTGTAATGGTGGAGTTAGCTTGGTCGAACAGTTAGGCTAATCTTGGAGAAGTGCAAAGCATTTTTGGCACACTCAGGCGGTCATTCTGACCGCGGCGGGCGGCAGTAGCCGCCCGCCATGCGGTCACCGCCATTTGGCCGCTCTGCGTTCAAAAGACCGCGACGGCCATTCTGGCTTTCCAGCTGGGCCGGCGGGCGCCCGCCAAAGGAGCACCCGCCAGCCCAGCGGGAAAGGCCCTGCAACACAGAGGCCGGCTCCGAATGGAGCCGGCGGTGTTGCAGGGGTGCGACGGGTGCAGTTGCACCCGTCGCAATTTTCACTGTCTGCTATGCAGACAGTGAAAATCATGCTGGGGCCCTGTTAGGGGTCCCCTGCACTGCCCATGCCAGTGGCATGGGCAGTGCAGGGGCCACAGGGGCCCCACGACACCCGTTCCCGCCATCCTGTTCCTGGCGGTCAAAACCGCCAGAAACAGGATGGCGGGAAGGGGGTCAGAATCCCCATGCAGCGCCGCCATGGAGGTTCAGCCCTGCCAGGGGTATTCCAGCGGGAAACCGCCGGATCCCCTTTTCTGACCGCGACTTTACCGCCGCGATCAGAATGGGCAATGAAGCACCGCCAGCCTCAGAATGAGGGCCTCAGTGCCAATCTTGCAACTCACACACTAAAAGGAATAACTGGAGGCCAATTTATAAACATACTTCAGGTTCTTATATAATTTTTAAGACCAAGGTTATCAAAATTGGCTTAGTTCTTTTTGAGATATGAATTTTTGAACTTTAGTAAAAATAGTCTTTTTGTGCGTAATTACGCACCATAGGAATAAATAGTGGGTCAACTTTAAAAATACTCATAAAGTCAAGCAGTTGGTTTACCAAGTTCTTCTCTTGCAGGTTGGTCGAGGTCATCGGTGGGCACACTGTGCCAGCTGGTGCGGTTCGGGCAGCTCCCAGTTCCGGCGGGACCAGTGGGGGAAGGTCACCGGAGCTGGAGCAGGGCCAATGCGGGGGACCACTTGTAAACGCTCTGCAGTAGTAACTTTAAAGTTGGATCTTTGGGGTCCCTTAGGCGGTCACAAGAGGTGGGGGACCCTCAGGGCACAGCAGGTTCTTCGTTGAAGTGCACTGGTGGTTGGGTGCAGAGCAAAGGGGTGGGCGAGGAGCTGTGCACAAGGATAACTTCTGGAGCAGGAGGTAAGTTGATTACAGGGTCAGTTGCAGGGCAATGGCGGCACTCTGGTGGGAAGTCCAGAGTGTTCCTGAAGTCCCCCAACTGGAGCTTCCTCCTGGTCCGGTTGCAGCCCTGAGCGGGCTGTTTTACTTGGTGTCCGACGTTGGTTGACCAAAAACTCAGGGTATTGGCATGATTTGGCCACTAGGGTTTGCAGTGCCACCAAACTTGGCACACTGGCAGAATTTGTCCTCATGGTTGTCAGGATGAAGTTTGGTCCAGCTGCGGCATCTGGTTTGGGAGTTAGTGGCTAGTCAGTGAAGTGACCCTCATTGGCTTGTTGGTTTCTTTAATTTGTAGAGTGGTACCTCTGCTCTGAAGGGAGGGCTTGGGTGATTTGCAAAGCCTGGAGGTCCTCTGGGGATCTTGTAGAGTTGTCCAGTTGTCCAGCAGCACCTCAGTGGCAATTGTCGGATCTTGGGTGCAGCAGGCAAGGTTCGGCGCCTTTTCTTGGTTGCAGCAGGTCCCCAGTTCTCGTGCTTCGCATCTTCTTGGAGCTGGTCTTCTTTTGTCTCTCAAATCTGATTTCCTGGTCTAGGGATGCCCACTAAATACTGTATTTAGTGGGCATTTTAGGGGAACCTGGTAGTGACTAATGGGTCACCTACCTTTGGGTGGCTACACCCACTACAGTGACCACTTCCTGTGGGAAGGGTCGCTTCCCTATCCCTGATTGGCTATTTTCCTTCCATCTATTGTGGAGGAAAATTAAATGGAGAGTCCACCTCACAGACAACACCCCGGCCACCCCCCAGCGCTCATACTCCTCGACCTCTGAGCAGCATTCGGCACGGTCTCCTGCACACTCTGCGCTCCAGACTCCACTACATAGGAATCCATGCAAGAGCCCTGGAATGGACCCTCTCCTTCCTCTCCAGGAGGACGCAGAGGGTCAGACTCCCCCCCCTACACTTCCAGACCCACAGGAGTCAACTGCAGAGTCCCCCAAGGATCCTCACTGAGTCCCACATTGTTCAACGAATACATGGCCCCTCTTACTTCCATTGTCAGAAGTCGATGACACACAACTCATTATTTCCCTCACCAAAGACCCAGACAACGCCAAAAGGAACTTCCACTCAGGAATGGAAGCCGTAGAGGAAGGATGTGATCCAGTCCTGGGCTATGTGGTGGATTCCAGCGCTGTGGAGGCGTGTGCGGAGTGTGTAGTGACAGACGGTATCGAAGGCTGCCGAGAGGTCAAGGAGGACGAGGGCCACAGTTTCACCTTTGTCGAGCATGATCCTGATGTCGTCGGTTGCGGCGATGAGAGCAGTCTCGGTGCTGTGGTTCTTGTGGAAGCCAGATTGGGAGATGTCGAGCAAGCTGTTGTCCTCCAGGAAGTGGGATAGTTGGCTGTCGACTATATTCTTGATGACCTTCGCTGGGAAGGGGAGGAGGGAGATGGGCCGGTAATTCTTGAGGTCTTCGGGGTCTCCCTTGGGTTTTTGAGCAGGGTGTTGACTTTGGCTTGTTTCCAGCTCTCTGGGAAGGTGGCAGTCTCAAAGGATCTGTTGATCATTGTACAGAGTTGGGGGGGGAGATGATTTGGCTGGCTTTGTTGAAGACATGGTGAGGACAGGGGTCGGCGGGTGATCCGGAGTGGATGATGCTCATTGTCTTGGTGGTGTCCTCGTCACTGGTGTGGGTCCAGGCGCTCAGGAGGTTGGTGTGGTTGGGTGCGTTGGGTTTAGTGTTGGCCGTGGGGATCGGGGAGGTGAAGCTGCCATGGATGTGCGTGATCTTGCGGTGAAAAAAGGTGGCGAGGTAGTCGCAGAGGTCTTGCGAGGGTGGGAGGCGGTGGATCAGAACTTGGGGTTGGCAAGTCAGGGGTCACAAGACTGAGCTCATCATCTTTGGAAACACCACCTCAGCTTGGGACGACTCCTGGAAGCCCACATCCCTCAGCGCCCCGCCTGCACCAACTGAGCATGCCCGCAACTTAGGAATCATCCTCGACTCCTCCCTATCCATGACCCGCCAGTTAAACTCTGTCACCTCCTCCTGCTGGCACACACTCCGCAAACTTCAGAAGATCTTTAGATGTTGCAGGACAGTCACTCGCGCCTTAGTCCCTAGCAAGCTCGACTACGGCAATGCCCTCTATGCCAGCACCTCAACTAGGAAGATCAAAAAACTACAACTCATCCAGAACACCACGCCCAGACTCATCCTGGACCTCTCACGTCAAGAACACATCTCCCAACACCTGAGGACCCTCCACTGGATATCGGTCAAGAAGCAAATCACCTTCAAGCTTCTCACCCACACGTATAAGGCGATACACAATGTAGGACCAACCTACCTGAACCACCGTGTCTCCTTCCACACCCCGGCAAGATCCCTCCGCTCCGCCCAGATGGCCCTGGCCACCATCCCTCGCATCCGCAAAACCACAGCCGAAGGACGATCTTTCACCTACACTGCAGCAAAGAGCTGGAACAACCTCCCCCTGCACCTCAGGCAAAGTCAGTCGCTCACCATCTTCAGGAAGAACCTCAAGATGTGGCTCTTCGGATGAGAACCCTCCCCCCAGCTCCCTAATACCCTCACGGGTGAGTAGCCGCGCTTTACAAATACTGATTTATTGATTGAGGTGGGGCCACTCCTCCTACCCTTTGTTTGAGTTTCCCGTCGTTGCTCCCACCCAAAGTGGGGGTTTGCATGGCGGTTACCATTTGCTGCTAGCAGCAGGCCTGGGTGTCAAGTTTCAAGGCCGGTAGCCCTTTGAAGCTCGCCGCAAGGGCAGTGCACATTCCTGAGGGAGGGGGCGTTGGCACCTCCACCTAGGAAGGGCTTTGTTCTACAAACCAGAGAGACAGGTCTCTCCCCTAAGGTTTGTAGATTGGGTGTCTGGAGGTGGCAGGCTGGATAGAACCAGTCAGCAACCATGCCAGGGGAGTTATCTTTTGCAGGAGGCACCTCTAAGTTTACCCCTGGGTACATTTTACAATAAATCCAATACTGGTACCAGTTTGGATTCATCATTATGAGTTGTTTGATACCAAACAACCCAGGGTCCAGAGTGGCCATCATGTTGCTGTGAAATTCGCACTGACCAGTTTTGAGCACATGTATTTTAAAATGGCTGCTCTGTTCACTCACTATGTCCCCGGCTTGGCTTGCTCATGCAGCTATGCCCTCACATACAATATAGTGCACCCTGCCTTAGGGCTGAAGGCCTGCCAGAGGGGTCACTTACCTATATGGTATGCAGTGTGGAGTGGACAGGGTACACAGGTTGTGTGCCATTTCAAGTTTTTACTTTAGGTTTGCATCAGGACACTCAGCCTGCACTAGCAGTGCTGGATGCACCTGGATGCAGGGCCTGGGAGGGTGGCACAATCAGTGCTGCTGCCTTCAGAGGCCTACCCTTAGTACTTCCTCCCCTGGGCACCTAAGTACCATTTACTAGGAGCTTATGGTGGCAGCCAAGGGTGTCTCCAATTGTGCCAAGGCATCACAAAAGTTTAGGGAAAGAGCTCTGACCCAGGAAACCTGGTTAACAGGGGCCCTAGCACTATCAATTTCTCGGCTACATTATACATCAGGAAAAAAGTGGAAGGCTAAGAATGTCAAAAAGAGGCCTTTTCTCATACACGCCATGGTGTAGTGCACACCCTTCAGGACCCCTGCATACTCTGCAGTGATCACTGCACAGCACAGCAGTGCACAACCCTTGGCTCCTTTAAATACTCTGAAGTAATCACTGCACAGCAGTGCACACCCCTCTGCGCCCTTACATACTCCGCAGTGATCACTGCACTGCACAGCAGTGCATACCTCATGTGCCCTTATATACTGTGCAGTGATCACTGCACTGCATAGCAGTGTACACCCTTCTGCGCCCTTGCATACTCCGCAGTGATCACTGCACAGCAGAGCAGTGCATACCCTTGGTGCCCTTACATACTCTGCAGCAATCACTGCACAGCAGTGCACACCCCTCTGCGCTCTTACATACTCTGCAGTGATCACTGCACAGCAGAGCAGTGCATACCCTTGGCTCCTTTACATACTCTGCAGTAATCACTGCACAGCAGTGCACACCCCTCTGCGCCCTTACATACTCTGCAGTGATCACTGCACTGCACAGCAGTGCATACCCCATGGTGCCCTTATATACTCTTACATACTCTGCAGTGATCCCTGCACTGCACAGCAGTGCATACCTCTCAGCATCTTTAAATACTCCACATTGATCGATGCAGAGTATGTAAAGTTGTGCGCCCTTACATACTCCGCAGTGATCGCTGCACTGCACAGCAGTGCATACCCCATGTGCCCTTATATACTCTGCAGTGATCACTGCACAGCAGTGCATACCCCATGGTGCCCTTATATACTCTTACATACTCTGCAGTGATCACTGCACTGAACAGCAGTGCATACCTCTCAGCATCTTTAAATACTCCACATTGATCGATGCAGAGTATGTAAAGCTGTCAAGTGGTGTTGGCTGAGCTATTTTCTTAGCGCAAAATGCACCTTGCATCAATTTTTGGACAAAAGGGTGCATTTTACACTAAGAAAATAGCACCAAATCCGTCCCCGTCGCGGAATTCTGAAGAATCTCATGGAACTTGGGATCAAATTCTGCCAATTCCATCCACCCCTACTCCAGCCATCCTTCCTGGTCCCCATGAAGCCCTGGTCACTGGACTCATCATCACCAGATCCAAAAGGCCCTAGCTCCTCCTTCCGCCACAGTAGCATCATTTTGTTTATGCTAGTGTGACTCAACGAGGCAAGAATCGCTGTTCCATATTTACAAATGCAAAGGGGTCGTCCAGCATTAGGAGGCCCGCAAAAATGGCACAATGAGGTCTACAAGATTTCATTGCACCGTTTTTGGCGTCATTTTTAATTGCTGCTGAAAGCAGGAGTTAAAAAGGATCTAACCTTTGAAATCAATGGGCCTCCTTGCACTTTGCTCCACTAGCGTCAAAATGTTTGATGCTAGTGGAGCAAAGTGCCTTAGTAGCATCAACAAATTTGACGCTATTGGCCTAACGTGCGTCATGGTGCATCATATTGTAAATACGCCGTACCCATGGTGTCGTTAGGTGGCGGTGGGGGGGCAGATTCTTGTAAATCTTCCCCTGAGTGCCAGCAACCTCACCATGAAGGAACTTCCAGCCTGGATCAGAAAGAGGAGTCAGAAATGTGAGGCACCAGTTGATGAAATTAACTGGAGTGGGGGAGGGTGTAGAAATGAGGAACTAACTTCAATTTTTTAAGGAGGCTCCTAGACATTCCGGGTATTTTAAGGTATTTTATACTTACTTGTTGGGCATGCTTGAAGATTGGTCTGTTTTCTTTATGGTTCTATGTCCTTCATCCCAGTTATAACTCTGACTTCTATTTTGATATTATTCTACGCTGCTCATTGATTTTCATTCTTAGATTAGTTCATCTTCGTTGTTGAATCCTATCTATAGTTATAGCAAAACAGTGAGGTGTATTTAAAAAATAAAAACAAAACAGTTATGAGTATTTGTCCTGGGTCTCCCCTCCCCAGCCCAGCCGGCCCCACCCCGGGCATGCGCCTGAGCCTCCCCCCGAGCAATGGCTGGGACTGGAACTCTGACTGCACCAGGACCGGCCTCTGTGAAGTGAAGACCGCATCAGACAGCAGATGGCTGAAGCTGTTAATTAAAATGTGTATTTCTGCTTCCAAGTCGCATAGCAGAAGAATGAAGGAATATCTGAAAGGGAAGGTTTATACCCCTCTCTCCTCCTACTCCTGCCACCCCCACAGGTTCTCATCCAGAGCCCAGAGCCCTTCCTGTGCCAAAGGTACAGTACATAAATGTTTGATGGCAATGCAATGCACAATTTATTGGAAATAAACGCCCTCCCTTAAGGACAACGGATGAAAATGTCACAAGCATCCAGCCTGGGTGCAACGAAAACAATTCAACTGCACATTAAGTTAATTAATTTTCAATCCTTTAAATGGCATCCCCCAAAAGGGCATCCTTATGAGGATGAAAGATAAAAAAGAAAAGGTTAAAAAAAGTCTTTGCTTTAAAACTCTGAAAAAGCTCCGAAAAGGTCCCGATGCTTCTTCGCCTGAGAACAGCCCAGTGATGCTGCAGACGTCTTTGTTTCAAAAGAGGATGTAGAAAGATTGTTTACTTTGTATCGAAATTCAGATCATGAGGATTGAATAGTGGCCTCTGTGTCTAAATGACATCTGATTCCACAGTCACTAATGCTGATGAAATCATCATTCAGGCGACACCAGATCTCCATAGTATCACCACGTTGGGTGCCCCACGGCCACCTTAGGTGACGCCTGAAACACTCTTCAAACAGAACTATGTGACTTATAATTAAAGGTCCCCATTTGCAAAAGTTCCAACACATGGAGCTGTGGCCCAGCTGTAAAAGGGCCTAGCGCTATGTGAACACCACATTTTCTTGACTCTAATGTGGCATTGGAAGGCCAAAAACGCTGCACCATCTTTACAAAGTGGTGCAATGCATGCGTTGCACCACTGTGTTACCCTTTAGGCTACATTGTGCCTGCGCCAAGCATAATGTATGCAAAGGGGGCGTTCCCCCGATAGGAGGACCGAAAAAATGGCACAAAGAATTGTAAAAGATTTCTTTGCATCATTTGTTCTGGGATTTTTAACGCCTGCTCAGAGCCTCTGGGTGCTTTGCAGGATTAACATGGTATTTTTTAATGCTAATCCTGCAAAGCGCCGAACTAGCGTCAAACATTCTGATGCTAGCACCCTAACTACTGCCATGGTGCTCCGTATTTTAAATACAGTGCTCACGCGGTGGCGTTAGGGGGCGCTGAGGGGCACAAGAAAAGTGGCACTGCACTAGGTGCAGGACCACTTTTCATAATTATGCCCTGTGTGTCTTACACACAATCTCCTTGGCACCGTAACCTGGGCCCAGATTTACAAAGACTCTGGCCCTCATTCTGACCCTGGCGGATTGAATCCGCCAGGGCCGAGGGCAGCGAATGCACCGCCAACAGGCTGGCGGTGCATTCATGGGCATTCTGACCGCGGCGGTAACGCCGCGGTCAGAAACGGGAAACCAGCGGTCTTCCGCCGGTTTCCCGCTGCCCATGGGAATCCTCCATGGCGGCGCAGCAAGCTGCGCCGCCATGGGGATTCCGACCCCCTTCCCGCCAGCCTGGTTCTGGCGGTTTACACCGCCAGAACCGGGCTGGCGGGAACGGGTGTCGTGGGGCCCCTGGGGGCCCCTGCAGTGCCCATGCCAATGGCATGGGCACTGCAGGGGCCCCCTAACAGGGCCCCACATTGCTTTTCAGTGTCTGCTTAGCAGACACTGAAAAGCGCGACGGGTGCCACAGCACCCGTCGCACACCTTCCACTCCGCCGGCTCCATTCGGAGCCGGCATCCTCGTGGAAGGCGCTTTCCCGCTGGGCCGGCGGGCGATCTTTTGCAGATCGCCCGCCGGTCCAGCGGGAAAGTTGAAATGCCCCCCGCGGTCTTCTGACCGCGGGGCGGTGTTTGGGCGGTTTCCGCCCGGCGGGCGACGTCCGCCGCCCGTCCGGGTCGGAATGAGGCCCTCTGTGTCAGGTTTGCATTACTTGACGCAAAGTGTTCCGGTGAGATTTACTATCCAATGCAAACCCAGAGTAACACAAAGTTGTGCAATATGCTGCATACTGTCACTTTGTGTCCAGGGGGTGCTCCACGGGTGCTGCATACGTGCTCAGATGCAACAACCTATGGGTTTTGACGCAAATCCTTATTTATAAAGAAATACCAACAGCGATTTGTGCTAAAATCCTGCACCTTCCTGAGACTGGCATAAGTAATTTTGTTTCTCCATGCTTTTTTAACCTTGGGGCATATTTACAGGGTGCTGGTGCAGCACTGCACTAGAACTGGCAACTATGCGCTGCGTCAGTTCTGAAATTCAGAAATGTGCTGTATTTATGAAAATACGGCGCATCCCCGTGTTTCACCTATTCCGGCAGAGAAGATGAATTCATACAGGAAGGGACACCCTCCTGCACAAAAACAATCTTCAATGGTGATTTGCTGTTTCTATGTGTGCTTCAGAATACAGGGCACATAGAAAAAGCAATAAACGAGGAGAAATGAAAGCATTTTACCTCGTTGCACCATGCTAACACCACCCCTGGGGTGGTGATAGATTTTAGCGCTGCCACAGGTTTACGATTTCTTGTAAATCTGGGGCAGCTCCGAAATGTACTGGGTGTTGCTGTGGAATGCCCACAGCAACACCCATTGTATGCCCCTTCCATGCAAAGTGATGCGTATGAAGGGGCCGTATTTACAAGGTGGCGTTAAGCCACAAAAAGTGGCTTAACACCGCCTTGCAAATACAGGGCAGTGCACAAGGCCACCGGAGCATCACAAAGTGACACTCCAGAGGCGCTAGAGGATTGTAAATATGTCCCTTCCCTTGTATGATGCATCCTGCAGCACATATACAAAGTGGGAAAACCCCTAAACCATAGTTTTACTGACAGGGACACCTTTCTCTATGCTTACCACAACACAGACACCCTTACACTATGGAGTTTCATGATGAAAATCGGTTGATTATGACAAATTTTTGCTTTGATTAATGTGGCGACACCCTGTCAAAGCCAGTAGGCCTACCTTTTGAAAATTACTCTCATTATATTATGCCTAGTATAGGGTAGGGGCTATCAGGATTTTAGGGTTCAGGCCTCGCTAGGAGGCATGAAGTGAGCAGACTAGAGGGCCAGACTAGAGAGTGCTCAGGAGAGGAGACAGTGGGTCGCGTTGAAGCTTGGGAGTTTACTCCTCACCTTTCTTTGAAGGACTACCACCATGGAGTAGCAGGTAACTGAGTGAGATGGCCTGATTATCTTGTATGCCCTTGCTTTGTGTTTCTCCTGACAGAAAACCCACAGCTTTCCCCACCTTCCTGCTAACCCTCTTGACAAATGCTGCATGGAAATAGCAAAAGTACAGAATTGATCACAACTGGTTTCAGTAATGAACTGCTGGAATACGCCCAGTCTGTCTGTCTGCAATTTCAGTGTAAAGATGGGGCAGAAATTCCAGTCTGTGTGCCAAGATTTCCTGACCAGAAGCCTGGGTTCAAAATCAATGGAGATTGGCAGATTCCTTGGAGTGCCAGGTTAGGGCAGCGATCACCAACTCCTATTTCCAGATTCTGCACCTGTCAGCTAAGTCCACCATGTGGGGAGGCCTGGGCTCTATTTGAGGACAGAGTTGAACAACTGCTGAGAGGGAGCACTGGAGGTGCACAAGGATGACACTTCTGTGAATTCAAGGTCCTGTGTAGGAGCCTAATGCAACTGACTCAATGCCGCCCAGAGACATCTGGAGAGACCGGCATCGCTGTGCATTTGTGACTCTCAAGGTCCTTGAAGCATCAGGAGTACATATGAACGCACCAACATCTGAACTATAAAGTGGCAGAGAAAGTCAATGAACGAAGTCCTGATACCGAGCATCCGGAACCCGGGAAACATTTAGGCGTTGGAGGAAGCCGACCACCATCACAGTAAAACAGGAAACCTACAAGTGTTGTGAAGAGGGTGAACCAGTACGAGGATAGTGCCACCGCGACGCAGGGTGGGCACCTACCTTTTTGGGTGTTGGGTGGTGATTAGACCGTAGGAAGAACCTCAACTGCAATTGACCAAACCCACATCATCCTCAGTGATTGCGTTGCTGCTACTGATTTGATTGGCAGGTGCCATGAACACCTTTGAAGGGTCAGGGCAAAGACAGCATGAGCTCCACTCAGAGCGACTGCCAGATGCACATACCTGGGACTTTATACCCCATGGACAATGACACTGACAGCTGTGCTCTGTTCACAAAGAACTACACAACCGTGGCTGGTCCGATAGGTAATGTGACATTGATTCTGATGCGTAGGGCAATGGGTCAGAGCACTTTATCGCCATAGATTGTCCCGGAGGGTAGAGCGGGTACTGCTCCCTTTAGTAACCGTAAGAGAGTGCTCTTCATGATATATTCAGTATTTCTATTTTTGTGAGTAGATACAAAGCACTTTCCTTTTTATAAGCCAAAATACTGACTGGGCCGTGATTTATTGGCTGCTGCTGTTGCGTGCTGAGATAGGAACCCCACACCATTTCCCTGAGTACACCACCTTGAGACCCTAACGGGTTTATAGCAGTGCTTTACAAGTACTTGATTGATTGATTGAGGAAGCCTTGTACTGCTCGACTTCACTACCTCGAGAGTCAAGTGCTAACGGGGAGCACTTGGGATAAATAATCCCGGGGACATCAGTGGTAGATGGCTCTGATTCACACAAACTGAGTCCAGTAACTCCTGATTGTTTCAACCTGAAAAGATTAACACCCAAGCACTCCAGTGGCTAAGCACCTCCACAGGTCTCACCAAGATGTGAATTAGTTCGATACCATGCAGCCGAGATGCACAGATCATTCCTCTGTGGGCCACAGAGAGTGGAATTGGTTCTTGGGCAGAAGACTATCTGCTGAGCAACTCATGAAGGTTCCAGGCAGAACAAACAGGATGATGGCCACATCCCTACCTAGCAAAGTCAACATTTCCTCTTGTAGAAATCCCATCCTACAAGTCACTGAAAAGGTGAGGCTGCAGATAGGTAGTAGGTCCTGGTTTAATCATTGAGGGTCACTATAGAATTAATCAGTATCTTCATTGGTGTCCTAGTCAGCCCCGAGAGTTTGCCGTCACTGAGCAGGTCAAACTCAATCACTAATGTAGGCCTACTTACTAGTTGTGCGACATTTCAAGCTACCACCAAGCATTCTACTTTCCAGATGGAGCTCTTGGCACACCATGCCTCATGCTTTAAACCACTGAACATTGCAGGCCAGCAATCCTTACAAAGCCCCCTCCCAGCCAACCACAGAACATGCTGGCTCCTTCCTAGCTATCATTGGTAAAAACATCAGCTTCCAGCCAACAGGGCAGTGTCAGAATCTTTTTACAGAAGGCTGCTGGTGGCATTGAATCACATGACCTCAGGATCTGTGCTGCTCCCTAGCAACGATCATGATACCTTACCTTTTCCTGCAATATGAGGCAGAAAGACGTTTCTAATTAGTGCACCCCAGACCGGGAGCATTATCAGTTTTCTCCATGACCAAGAAAGCAGCACAAGGTCTTCGGTTAAATGAGGTAGACACCTGTGCTGTTCCCCAACCAATCATAACCACAGGCATCATCTTTTCCACCGCCGACAGGCTTCAGAAAGTGGGTAATCGGTGCTCACCTGGCCATAGGCATCATCAGCGTGAATTCTTAGATCTTGTGACGCGGGGACTGACCCTATGTCCTGGGAGTCCCAGGTCACAGCATTGAAGAATCACCCCAGAAGGCACTGTGCTGCTTTGAGTTCATACCACAGTCCTTCAAATTCCCCATCAAGAGGCTTGAAAAGTGACTGGATTGCCTCAGATGACAGGAGGAACCCCTGCTCTATGCACTGTACCCGTATCCCCCCACCACACCAGTCTACACAATCATCACCCTTTGAGCTACCAATAGGATTCAAAAAGTGTCTAATCGCTGCTCCTCAGTACAAGGACTCTGAAAGAATATCACTAAAAGGAAGTAAACGTCTCTCAATCATGTGACCTAGAGACTTGCACTGCCCAGTCAACACAAACCTCACAATTCCTGGCACTGACTGAACTGAAAAAACAGCCAATCATTGATCCCCAGGGCATAAAAAGGGATAGGATTGCCCCAGTTGGCAGCAAAAGGCCATAGGTCATGTGGCTCATATATCTATGATACCCCCGTCCACTCTTCACAGGCCTCACCTTTGCTCCCACCTCACTGCCTACTCCCCATCAACTGCCCCCTCAGGGTGACCTGACTCCAAGGCGTCCCCAGCTCAGGGTAGACACACACAATATAATTTACTGTCTTGCCCTTTCAGATTTGCAGCAAAAGCCCTCACTACAGCTACAACACATGGTTTCCTCCCACACCTCCCCACACTATTTCTCCCAACACACACCCAGACATGTAACAACCAACTTTATCCATGGCCACCGCAAGGTTTACTTTCTCCTCCAGCACTTTTCAGAGCATGCTTCATTACAACCAACTAATTACTGAACATTCCACTTTCCAGATTAGCACTTGTTAGACTTTTCATCCTTGGCGTGGTCTCCCTTAACTTTTTGCCTCTGCTTCCCAGGTTGTTGATGTGTGCTGGACTCTGTTTTTGCTGTTTGTTACTCTGGGTACTTTACCACTGCTATCCAATGCTAAAGTGCAAGTGCTCCTATACAAAGTGTGTATGTAATTGGTTCATCCATGATTGGCATAAATGATTTACTGGTAAGTCCCTAGTACAGTGCACTAGAGGTGCCCAGGGCCTGTAAATCAAATGCTACTAGTGGGCCTGCAGAACTGGTTGTGCCACCCACAATAGTAGCTCTGTAAACATGGCTCAGACCCGCCACTGCAGTGTCTGTGTGTGCAGTTTTAAACTGGCAATTCGACTTGGCAAGTGAACCCACTTGCCAGGCCTAAACCTTCCCTTTTCTTACATGTAAGGCACCCCTAAGGTAGGCCCTCGGTAGCCCCCGGGGCAGGGTGCATTATATGTTTAAGGTAGGACATATACTATTGTGTTTTATATGTCGTAACAGTGAAATACTGCCAAATTCGGTTTTCACTGTTGCAAGGCCTATCCCTCTCATAGGTTAACATGGGGGCTGCCTTTAAATGTGATTAAAGTGTAGATTCCCCTTGGGAGCGGATAGACATCTGGAGTTTGGGGTCTCTACATCTTTTAGTGAAGTTGTTTTTTAGATTGTGTGTTTGATAATGCCACTTTTAGAAAGTAGGCATTTTCTTCCTTAAACCATTCTGTGACTCTGCTTATTAGCTGATTCCCTGTCTGGTTTGACCAAGTTTGACAGCTGGGCTGTTTTCACCTGTCTCTAGACAGTGACAACACAATGCACTCTACGCCGGAATCAACAAAAAACTCACCCACAAATTGCAAAACATCCATAATGCTGCTGCCAGATTGATCTTCGACCTACCCTGACACCGCCACATCTCGCAACATGTACGTACCCTGCACTGGCTCCCCATAGAGAAAAGAATCACTTTCAAGATCCTCACATATGCACAAAAAGCCCTCCACAACACCAGATCAGTGTACCTGAAACAGCGACTCAACTTCTAGGTACCCCAGAGGGCCCTACGCTCAGCCCAGCTCTCTCTTGCAGAAGTACCCCTCATCAAGAAAACCAGGTCAGGAGGATGCTCCTTCTCCTACCTCACAGCCACCTCCTGGAACACCCTCCCCATCCACATCATACAAAACACTTCCCTCCCCAGCTTCACCAAGGAACTGAAGACATGGCTTTTTTAAATCTACCTCCAATACATGCCACACTCCCTCCCCCCTAGCGCCTTGAGACCCTAATTGGTGAGTAGCTGTGCTCTATAAACACTGATTGATTGCTACAATGAGAGCTGGGGAGTAACCTGCATAACCTGATGAGCCATCTGTGCTAGGAGGGAGGGGAGGAGTGGTCACTCACACCTGAAAGGGCTGTGCCTGCCCTCACACAATGCAGTCTCCAACCCCCTGGTGTGTGTCTGGGGCCTGGCCTGGGCAAGGCAGGATCTCACAAACAAGAGAGACTTTTCTTTGAAGTAAGCCTACATCAAAGGGCAAAAGGGGTATAAGAAGGACACCCAAAACCACAGACTTTAGATCACTTCTGGAAACCAAGAGGAACCTCTGCCTGGAGAAGAGCTAAGGAAGAAGAGCTGCCCTGCCTGTGACTGTGCTTTGTGGAGCTATCCTGCACTTGCTGCTTCTGCCTGTGCAAGAGGACAAAGGCTGGACTTTCTGTGCCTTCCTGCTTGTGAAGAACTCTCCAAGGGATCGAAACTGAGCTTGCCTCCTGTTGTTGAAGTCTCAGGGACAGCAAAGACTTCTCTCTGCCAGCACCTGAAGCCTCTACTGAGACTCCTGCCCTGCCAAGTGGTGCCCTATCCAGTTCCTGGGGCCTTGACAGGTGAAGCTGGTGGGCCGAGTTTGGAAATCCACGCACAGATCGCCATGCGGGGAAATTTCCAACGCAACCTCTGAGAGCGGCTAAAGAAACGTCGTGCCACCGGCTTAGCGGCTGAAATCTACGCATCACTTGCAGCACGGCTGTGAAATCGACGCACCCGGCTGGAGAAACCACGCTCGGCATCGCTGAAGAAGGCTGCAACGACGCAACATCTTTGGGCGTGGAAAAACAATTCAAGCCTGTCCGGACCAGAGAGTGCATCTCTCTCCTGCGGAGAGAAGAAACGACACGCGCCGACCTGACCTACGGAGAAACGATGCACGGTCTCGCTCATGAGTGATATCGACACATTGCAAGCTTCGTTCGATGCACACTTGCCCGGGCGGGGTTATTTTTGATGCGACCCAGGTACATTTTCATGCTAACAGCGTTAGCATTGTGTTTAAAAAAACATGAAGACTCTTTTTGTATTTTAATTAATAACTTGACTTCTGTATGTTGGATTTTTGTCGTTTTGGTCTTGTTTTGTTTAGATAAATATTCTCTATTTTTCTAAACCTGTGTTGTGTCATTTTGTAGTGTTTTCATTAACTTACTGAGTGTGTTGGTACAAATACTTCACACCTAGCACTCTGAAGTTAAACCTGCCTGCTCATGCCAAGCTACCAAGGGTGTGAGCGGGGTTAGCTGAGGGTGATTCTCTTTTACCCTGACTAGAGTGAGGGTCCTTGCTTGGACAGGGGGTAACCTGACTGCCAACCAAAGACCCCATTTATAACAGCACTCATTGTAACATGCAGAATTCTAACCATCTAAACAGCTTTCTACCTTACAGCCTAGCACACATCGTAAAATGTCACATTACAAGCAACCACAGAACATTCTGCCTTCCAGACTAAAATTTGTCGGAAAATACCACATTCCAAACAATTAACAAACATGTTACTCTCTAGATTAGCACTGCTAACAACTTGCTGCTTTCCAATCAACCACTGAACATTCCCACACTGCGGTTTTCTTTTGCCCCTCAGTGGTATACTGCAACCCATATAAACCTTGCAGTCTCTGTTTTTGATAAATCACCAACACTCGGGGCATATTTAAGCAAAGTGGCACTACAGGGAGTGCAGAATTATTAGGCAGATTAGTATTTTGACCACATCATCCTCTTCATGCATGTTGTCTTACTCCAAGCTGTATAGGCTCGAAAGCCTACTACCAATTAAGCATATTAGGTGATGTGCATCTCTGTAATGAGAAGGGGTGTGGTCTAATGACATCAACACCCTATATCAGGTGTGCATAATTATTAGGCAACTTCCTTTCCTTTGGCAAAATGGGTCAAAAGAAGGACTTGACAGGCTCAGAAAAGTCAAAAATAGAGAGATATCTTGCAGAGGGATGCAGCACTCTTAAAATTGCAAAGCTTCTGAAGCGTGATCATCGAACAATCAAGCGTTTCATTCAAAATAGTCAACAGGGTCGCAAGAAGCGTGTGGAAAAACCAAGGCGCAAAATAACTGCCCATGAACTGAGAAAAGTCAAGCGTGCAGCTGCCACAATGCCACTTGCCACCAGTTTGGCCATATTTCAGAGCTGCAACATCACTGGAGTGCCCAAAAGCACAAGGTGTGCAATACTCAGAGACCTGGCCAAGGTAAGAAAGGCTGAAAGACGACCACCACTGAACAAGACACACAAGCTGAAACGTCAAGATTGGGCCAAGAAATATCTCAAGACTGATTTTTCTAAGGTTTTATGGACTGATGAAATGAGAGTGAGTCTTGATGGGCCAGATGGATGGGCCCGTGGCTGGATTGGTAAAGCGCAGAGAGCTCCAGTCCGACTCAGACGCCAGCAAGGTGGAGGTGGAGTACTGGTTTGGGCTGGTATCATCAAAGATGAGCTTGTGGGGCCTTTTCGGGTTGAGGATGGAGTCAAGCTCAACTCCCAGTCCTACTGCCAGTTCCTGGAAGACACCTTCTTCAAGCAGTGGTACAGGAAGAAGTCTGCATCCTTCAAGAAAAACATGATTTTCATGCAGGACAATGCTCCATCACACGCGTCCAAGTACTCCACAGCGTGGCTGGCAAGAAAGGGTATAAAAGAAGGAAATCTAATGACATGGCCTCCTTGTTCACCTGATCTGAACCCCATTGAGAACCTGTGGTCCATCATCAAATGTGAGATTTACAAGGAGGGAAAACAGTACACCTCTCTGAACAGTGTCTGGGAGGCTGTGGTTGCTGCTGCACGCAATGTTGATGGTGAACAGATCAAAACACTGACAGAATCCATGGATGGCAGGCTTTTGAGTGTCCTTGCAAAGAAAGGTGGCTATATTGGTCACTGATTTGTTTATGTTTTGTTTTTGAATGTCAGAAATGTATATTTGTGAATGTTGAGATGTTATATTGGTTTCACTGGTAATAATAAATAATTGAAATGGGTATATATTTGTTTTTTGTTAAGTTGCCTAATAATTATGCACAGTAATAGTCACCTGCACACACAGATATCCCCCTAACATAGCTAAAACTAAAAACAAACTAAAAACTACTTCCAAAAATATTCAGCTTTGATATTTATGAGTTTTTTGGGTTAATTGAGAACATGGTTGTTGTTCAATAATAAAATTAATCCTAAAAAATACAACTTGCCTAATAATTCTGCACTCCCTGTACATGCAGTGCAGAGCCACTTTTCTTGCGCCCTTTGTGCCCCCCTAATGCCACTATGTGTGAACCATATTTAAAATAAGGCGCACCATGGCATTAGTTAGGGGACTAGCGACAGAATGTTTGACGCTAGTTCAACGCTTTGCAGGATTAGGGTAAAAAATGATGACGCTAATCCTGCAAAGCACCCAGAGGCCCATTATAACCAATGGGTGCTTCAGTTTAATGCCTGCACTTAGCAGGCGTTAAAAAATGCTAATAAAAATGGCACAAGGAAATCTCTTAAATTTCTTTGGCCCATTTTTTTGCCCCCCCAACGGGCAACACCCTTTTGCATAGATTATGCCTTTCACAGGCATAATGTAGTGCAAACAGTTACAAAGTAGCGCAATATATGCATTGCACCACTTTGTAGCTATGGAGCAGTGATTTTGACCTTCTAAAGCCACATTAGAGTAAAAAAGTACGCACATTTGGTGTCTGAGTGGTGCAAGGGCTCTTAAGTGCCCCTTGGTACTCCGTCTTGGATGAGTCTGCTGGATATCAAAAAGGCATTTGACAGGGTTGCATTAAGAACTATGGGCTTCAGCTCTGGTCTCTTTTATCAAATTCAGAAGCTTTACTCAGAACTTTCTGCTAGGCCGATACATATGGGGGGACATTGCGGACATAAATCGTATCACAGGAAGAACTCACTATGCCTGTCCCCTGTCTTCTCCGCTTTATGACTTCTACTTGGAGCAGTTACTCTGACTTTCTAAATTACTCTTCCCACTAACAATCAACTTTGCAAAAATCAGCTCTTAATTCACACCAGTATTTACCAGTGCTTGGCACCTACTCTTATTTTTTTACATTGGCATTTATTTTTTAGTCTAAAAAAATGGTGGCGCTGTCTGTCAATGTCAATTTTCACATCAGCACCAGTTTATAACAAGTGAATATACACTAAAACATCTAAATGCCAGGTCAAACAGGTCTTTGTAGCTGCCTGAGTAAGCTGGTATTTTTATTAGATGAGATGGAAATATTGAAATTGTCACATTTGGTGAGTGTTTTGTTAGTTGGCATCAATAGAACTGGCATTTCTCACATCTGTGTTGCGCTGTGGGTAGTACAACGTGCATTGTCCTTGTGTGAAATACCATACGCCCTGTCACATCTTTTTTTTTTTTCTTACAAATTAACACTAGCAGCAATCACCCAGTGCTACCGATGCTGATGACATGGCCACTTTCTCATGCAGTCTGGCACAGTGCTATCCCCACCACCGAGAAAGATGAACAAAAGTATATGGCTATTTCGGTATATAAATTAAATGTGTCTAAGCACGGAGGGGCATATTTAGCAAATTTTCACGCAACGCAGCAAGCTACCATGTTGCACTTCGCTGCATGAAAGGGAGAGGGCACGAATGCACCATATTTAATATTATACAGCAAATTCTTACTCTCCGTACGAGCTGGTGCGCAATGTGCTGCCTAGCAGCAAAGCAGGCACCTTGCACTATGGTACAAGGTTGCCTGTGCTGCTGGCAAGATTTCTTTTCTGCAGCAATGGACACCTTCCGGCACAAAATAAACTGTCAGATGCATTTTCCTCTTTCTTTGTGTGCCTCAGAGCCACTCTACATTTACCAAGCCATGCAGGGCCGTACAAGGAGGCCCTTGGTAAATATCATTCTAGGTTTTGCGTCGCTCTTCCACCCCCTTGCGTAGAGCAAGGGTGATGCAAACCCTTGAAAAATATGGGCCTAAATCTTCTCTAATCAGACCCAATCCCCTTGAAATAAAAGATATGTTAACTCAGCTACATATCTTGGCATTCAAGTATCTTCTGTGATTGGATCACTTATTAGTCTCAATTTTCAGGCCTTGATTAACAAGACGTGAATTAGCTTGGAGAAGTGGAACAGGCCACCTCTGGGCTTAATCGGCCACTGTAACTTAATCAAGATGATTACAAAGCCTCAATTCTCATATCTCTTGAGAGCCACACTGATATTTTTTACAAACTTTTGTACGGTTGAAACCATTTGGAATCGCTTCATTTGCTAGTGTACTGTGCTCTCTGCTATTTACACCTTCTGATGGATAAGGGTGGTTGGTCTCTTCCGAATCAAGGAACATGGCACCTTCATTCTCTTTACTCAGATACAATATTTCCATCTGGAATTTACGATTCATCCTAATTTAAGCATACTTGATTTCATACATTGTTGGAGTACACAAATATTTGGAAAAATGTTGCTACAAATTTATAATTCTGAGTGCTAGATATATGACATTATAGGATATTCAATTTTTTTCGGCATTTTCCAATTACTATTTTTCAACCTCATAGTCTAAATCCATGTTATAATCTGTCAGGCATCTATATGAAGGGGCGTGGATGTAGTAATTTGAAGAAATTATATTTAGGTATGATATTCCATGAATGGGTATCTTCACACACGTTCAGATGGTCCGTTTCCATTCATGTCTATCAGAAGCTAGCTGTAATGTGTCTCGCATTCCGCTATTTGAAATACTTAGGGGCTACATGCAAAGGGGGTTAATTGAAAAGGTATAGGACTTTCATTCAAGATGAGCAGATGTGCAGAAAAACTATTCATTCATAGTGGTAATGGCCTCACAATATTAATTATAATAAAATTATTCACGAAATTAAGAAGTCTATGAGGCTGAAAAGTTAGTCAATCAATATTTTAACATGTTAGATTGTTAAATTGAGGGTGTCACCCAAGCCCAGCTACCCCTGCTATGCAGTGCTAAAGTGCTCCTATATAAAATGTATGGGTAATTGACTTTCCATAATTGACATATCTGATTTTCTCATAAGTCCCTAGTAAGGTGCACTACAGGTGCCCAGGGCCTGTAAATCAAATGCTACTAGTGGGCCTGCAGCACTGGTTGTGCCACCCACATTAGTAGTCCTGTAAACATGGCTCAAACCTGCCACTGCAGTGTCGGTCTGTGCAGTTTTAGGCTGCCAATTCGACTTAAACCTTCCCTTTTTATACATGTGAGGCACCCCTAAGGTAGGCCCTAGGTAGCCCCATGGGCAGGGTGCAGTGTATGTAAAAGATGGGACATCTACTAATGGGGTTTACATCCCCTGACAGTGAAATACTGCTAAATTCAATTTCACTGTTGCAAGGCCTATCTCCCTCATAGGTTAACATGGGGACTGCCTTTAAATATTATTAAAGCGCAGATTCCCTTTGGGAACAGATAGAAATATGGAGTTTAAGGTCTCTGTGCTCACAATTTAAAAATACATCTTTTAGTGAAGTTGGTTTTTAGATTGTGTGTTTGAAAATGCCACTTTTAGAAAGAAGGCATTTTCTTGCTTAAACCATTCTGTGACTCTGCCTGTTTGTGGATTCCCTGTCTGGGTCAGTTTGACAGTTGGGCTGTTTGCACCTCTCTAGAGACAGTGATACAAAGGGAACTGGGGTGTAGCCTGCATATCCTGATGAGCCTTCTGTGCTAGGAGGGAGGGGAGGAGTGGTCACTCACACCTGAAAGGTCTGTGCCTGCCCTCAGACAATGCAGTCTCCAACCCTCTGGTGTGTGTCTGGGGCCTAGCCTGGGCAAGGCACGATCTTAAAAACAACAGAGACTTTTCTTTGAAGTAGGCCCATTTCAAAGGCAGGAAGGAGTATAAGAGGAGGACCAAAAACCCCTGAAAATTAGATCACTTCTGGAATCAAGAAGAACCTCTGCCAAGGGGAAGAGCTGAAGGGCTAAGAAGAACTGCTGCCCTTGCCTGTGACTGTGCTTTATTGGGCTATCCTGCAGTTGCTGCTTCTGGCTGTTAAATGGGACAAAGACTGGAGTTTGTTGTACATTCCTGCTTGAGAAGAATCTCAAAGGACTTGAACTGAGCTTGCCTCCAGTTGCTGAAGTCTCAGGGCCATCAAAGACTTCCCCTGCCATCACCTGGACTCTCTGCTGAGACTCCTGCCCTGCCAAATGGTGCCCTATCCAGTTCCTGGGCCCTTCAAATGTGAAGTTAGCAGACCAGGTCTGAAAATCCACGCACAGACCGCCGTGCGGGGAAATTTTCAATGCACCCTCTGTGATGCAGCTGATAAACGATGCGCCTCCAGCTTCGTGGCTGAAATCAACACTCCACCTACATCGTAGCTGGAGGACCGACGCAACACGGCTGGAGAAACTACGTGCAACACCCGCTAACGGAGGCTGATAACAACGCAAACCCCACGCACCGAGTTGCCGCCCGGATCGACGCATCGCTCTCTTGCGGGAGAGAAGAAACGACGCATGCCAACCCCCCCAAAGGAGGAACGAAGCACGTTCCCGCTTGCGGGTGAGAAATCGACGCATCACTTGCCTTTTTCGACGCAAACTCGCCCGCGCGGCTTTATTTTGATGTTACCCAGGTACTTTTGTGAAATAACAGCATTCTTACTGATTTCTAAGGATCAAGACTCGTATTCTTTTAAAAATTCATATCTTGACTTGTGTATGTTGGACTTTTGTTGTTTTGGTCTTGTTTTGTTTAGATAAATATTCCCTATTTTTCTAAACCTGTGTTGCGTCCTTTCGTAGTGTTTTCATTGAGTTACTGTGTGTGTTGATACAAATACTTTACACATTGCTTTTGAAGTTAAGCCGGCCTGCCCGTGCCAAGCTACCAAGGGGGTGATCAGGGGTTAACCTAGGGCAGGGGGTAACCTGACTGCCAACCAAAGACCCCATTTCTAACATAAATGGTGATCAGTGATAAGGATTGGACTTGTATTTGCAAATGACATACAGTGATTAAGTGTACACTACTGTTTTCAGTGCAGACCATTGCGTGACCACATACTACTTGTTATTGCTTTTGCTCACTGTGGACTTTTTCCAGCTTCCATATTTTTGGTGATCCTTGATTGACTTTTTAACTTCATTGGGAACTCATTTTTCTGCCTTTGGAACTTTGCACGTTTGTTAACTCTTCACCATGTCTCAATCTGGAGATGCATCAGTTGGAGCTGCTTTTGACTTAGGGAAACTGGAGAGCTATACAGTTGTTCATTTGAGGCAGTTCTGCAAAAATCTTGCCTGTCCCATTAAGGTCTCCACCAGGAAGGAGGAGCTTCAGAAGGCACTGAGGACCTGAGTAACAGCCAAGCAAACTAAAGGGCACACAGAGGAGGATGAGGAGGAGGAAGAGCAATCCATACACAATGGTATAGTGGGTGGGCCTGTTATGTCCAGGGAGAGAGTCTCCAGGGCAGGTAGCAGTGTCTCAAACAAGGGCCTGACTCCTGAAGAGTTACAGGACAGACAGACAGGCAGGGGGTTCACCAGTTAGAGTTAGAAGAGTTTAGTATGGAAGAAAGGAGGATGGCCATAGAGGAGAAGAAGTTACTGAGGACCCATGAGCTTAGCCATGAGGGAGCTGGGTCATAGGAGCCAGTCCAGTAGGGATGGTGGCAGCAACATCACAGTGCAGCCTGAGAGGAGGGTGCACATTCCTAAAGACCTTGTGAAGGATTACAAAAGGGAGGATGACATATTCTTGTGGTTCAAGGGGTATGAGTCTGCCCTCCATGTGAATCTGGTCCCTGAAGCTCATTTGGGGGCAGGTCTGTTGAAGCACTTTGAGGTAGAGGGAAGGGATACTCTGACATCCTTAGGGGATCCTCAGGGGCTCACTTTATCATGAAGGACTTCCTACTCACAAGGTATGGTCTCACCCCTGAGTAGTATAAGGACAAGTTTAGGTCCTATAAGAAGAAGGAATCCCAAACATCGTTGGAGTGTGTTGACTCTTTTTGCAGGTCACTGGATGGTTGGGTGAAGGACAGTAAGGTGACAACTTATGAGGGGCTTTACAATTTAATTGTTTGGGAGCACTTGTACAGTTTATGATTTCCAGAGCTGCGCCAGCACCTAATTGACAGCAAGCTGACTGATGCCAGGAAGCTTGTGCAGGAAGTGGACCATTGAGAGAGCACCAGGATCCAGAAGAGGTATGGGGGAGACCACGCCAAGGGTGGGCAAGGACCCTCTCAGAAGAAAGGGGGGGTTAAGGGTAAACAGGGGGAGTTCTCTAAAGGGCCTCAACCTAGTTCCCAGGGTAAGGATTCCAAGCCCCCCAGTGAAAAGAAGCCATGGTTCTCCAAAGGGAAACCTGTGGAAGGGGGTCCCCCAAGTAAGTGTTATGCATGTGACCAGCTGGGTCATGTGAGGTGGGACCCCAAATGCCCCAAGAGTACACGGGTACCCACTGGTGCTCAGTCCCCGGGTTTGGCTAGTGTAGCGCTAGGGGAGGAGTTGGTTCTAGGTGGGTGGGAGCCAGCTGAGATTATCCTTATCCCACTAGGGGACAATGGGATGGTCCAGAGAACACTAGTGCCTGAGAACACTAAAAAGTACAGGCAGTGGGTGACCATTGATGGACAGAGGGTGGAGGCTCTGAGAGACACAGGAGCCAGTATGACTACAATGAGGAGCCACCTGGTGTCTGAAGAGCACCTAGATCCCTGTGTACTTCATCAAGTAGTTGCAGTGGACAACTGGGACTACTCAGAGCGCCTGTGCAGAGTGGCGCAGGTTCCCTTTGAATGGGGGGGTGGGGTCTCAGGTGTGAGTCCAACCATGCCTGTGGATTGTTTGCTTGGCAATGACCTGGAGGATTCCCCTTGGAAGGAGGTGGAACACAGGTCACACTTGAAGATGTTGGGTCTGCCTGGGTGGGTATGTGTATCCACCAGGTCAATGGCAGCCTGTCAGGGTGGTCAGGAGCCCCTGGAGCCTGAAACAGTGGCCCAGGGGACAGCCAAAAAGAGGAAGGGCAAGGGATGCGGGAAACTGGCCCTAAAAGTTCTCACGGTCTGGGAGGAGGCGGAGCCTGAGGGGGACACCCCGTAGCCTACAGAGGAACAGGTGGCTGAACTGAGGGAGGTCCCTGAGCTTCCACAGTTACCACAGGAAGGGGGACCCACCATGGAGGAATTCTGTGAGGCACAGAGGATATGCCCACTCTAGTAGGTTTGCAGCAGCAGGCTGCAGACCAGGCGGCTGGCAAGGATCCAGGATCCCACCTGATTTATTGGGAGGACGGCCTCCTGTATAGTGAGCCTAAGGTTGCTGAGCCTGGGTCAGCCCGTGTGCTGGTGATACCCTAGTGCTTCAGAGCCTTCCTACTGGGTCTGGCTCATGATGTGCCTTTCACTTTTACTGGCCCCTAATGTGCAGGCGTTCAGATGCTCATTGCAAGTCTTGCCAGACTTGCCAGGCAAGTGGCAAGAGTGGGGGGAAATGTAAGGCTCCCCTCCAGCCTTTTCAGTGGTTAGTACCCCCTTCGAAAGGGTTTGGCATTGACCTTGTGGGTCCTCTGGATCCCAAGATAGACATGGGCAACAGGTTCATCTTTGTCTTGGTGGACGGTGCCATCCGGTACCCAGAAGCCATTTCTCAGAGGTCAATCACTTCCCCTGTGGTGGGTGGTGCATTGATGGGGTTTTTTACTCACATGGGATTCCCCAAGGAAGTGGTATCTGATAGGGATACCAACTTCATATCCACTTATATGAAGTCTCTGTGGCAGGAGTGTGGGGTGACATATAAGTTCACCACTCCTTACCACCCCCAAAGCAATAGTCTGGTTGAGAGATTCAACCGCACCTTAAAAGGCATGATCATGGAACTGTCTGAGTCCTTGATGCAGAAGTGGAACATCCTCTTGTCATGCCTTCTGTTCGCATACAGGGAGGTGCCTCAAAAAGGGCTTGGATTTAGTCCTTTTGAGTTACTGCATGGCCACCTTACTCGAGGACCTTTGACTCTGGTGAAGGAGGGCTTAGAGAAAGCTCCCAGTAAACCTCCCCAGGATGTATTTAGCTACATGCTGGCCTTCAGAAACCAGACTGCCCGCTTTAGAGCTCTTGCACAAGAGAACCTGGAAGCAAGCCAGGCATACATGAAACAGTGGTATGACCAGAATGCCAGTCTGGTTGAGTTGCAGCCTGGGCAAAAAGTGTGGGTAATGGCGCCAGTGGAGCCCAGGGCACTCCAGGACAAATGGACTGGGCCATTTGAGGTGGTGGAGCGCAATAGCGAAGTCACCTACCTGGTGAACTTGCAGACTTCCAAAGAACCCCTTAAGGGTTCTTCATGTGAACCATCTCAAGCCACACTTTCAGCGGACTGGATTGTCCATGATCTTAGCAACAGATAATGGAGTGGAGGAAGAGAGTGGGCCTCTTCCTGACCTCCTGTCTGCTAGAGAAAAGGATGGGTCTGCGGAGGGAGTAAGACCCTCCCCGCCCTGACCTCAGACCAACAGAGGGACTGTTGCCAGGTGTTGGGTCAGTTTGCCTCCCTCTTCTCCTTGATCCCAGAGGTCACACACTTGTGTACACATGATGTGGATACTGGGGACAGCACACCCATTAAACAGAAGGTTTACAGGGTGATTGATAAGGTTAGGGCTGGTATCAAAGATGAGGTGTCTAAGATGAAATCCATTGGGATAATTTAGTTTTCTAGCAGTCCTTGGGCCAGCCCTGTGGTCTTGGTCCCAAAGGCTGCTGCTCCTGGTGCCACCCCAGAGCTCCGGTTCTGTGTGAACTACCGGGGTCTCAATGCGGTCACTAAAACTGACGCGCACCCCATCCCCAAGCTGATGAGCTCATAGACCAGCTGGGAGCTGCCACATACCTCATCACGTTTGATTTGACATCTGGGTATTAGCAGATTGCCCTAACTGAGGGGGCCAAGGAGAGGTCATCATTTTCTACCCCAGATGGACACTTCCAGTTTAATGTGATGCCATTTGGGATGAGAAATGCACCTGCCACATTCCAGAGGTTGGTCAACCAGGTGTTGACTGGGCTGGATGACTTAAGCGCAGCATACCTGGATGACATTGCAGTGTTCAGTTCCACTTGGGAGGAACACTTGCAGCATCTCTGCAGAGTGTTGGGTGCCCTGCAAAAGGCAGGCCTCACTATTAAGGAAAGGAAGTGCCAAATAGGGCAGGGCTCAGTGGTGTATTTGGGACACCAGGTAGGGAGTGGTCACTAGGCACCCCTACAGCCATAAATTGAAACCATTCTGGCTTGGGAGCCTCCATAGACCCAGACTGAGGTAAGGGCCTTTTTAGGCCTCACTGGCTATTCCCGGAGGTTTTTCAAGGGAACTGACACCATTGTTGCCACCTTGAATGAGTTGACTTCCAAGAAGCAACCAAAGAAGGTGATCTGGACAGAGGCTTGCCAGACCACTTTTGATGCCCTGAAGGCAGCCATGTGCACAACACCTGTGTTGAAGGCACCTGACTACTCCAAGGAGTTTGTTGTGGAAACAGACACCTCAGAGCATGGTATAGGAGCAATACTCTCACAGCTTAATGAACAGGGCCTAGATCCACCTATAGCCTCCATTAGAAGGAGGTTTTGTTAGATAAATATTCCATATTTTTCTAAACCTGTGTTATGTCATTTTGTAGTGTTTTCATTGAGTTACTGTGTGTGTTGGTACAAATACTTTACACATTGCTTCTGAAGTTAAGCCTGCCTGCTCATGCCAAGCTACCAAGGACGTGAGCAGGGGTTAACTGAGGGTGATTGACCTTTACCCTGACTAGAGTGAAGGTCCTTGCTTGGACAGGGGCTAACCTGACTGCCAAGCAAATACCCCATTTCTAATAAGCGCCAATTACAGTCATCAAATTGCACTTGTCCAGTTCCCAGGGGCCATTTAAGGCGGGCTGAGATGGTGTGTCGAATACAGAGATCAGGTTAATCCTGGTCAGAAGTTTCACCTTCTGATTTAGTCTCTGAAAAGTAAAATATCCTCAAAGGTCAAGGCAGCTAGCTGTGGAATAGAAGGGCTCCCAAAGGCCAGATAGCCATTTGACAAAGCCATGTTACAGCTGTTGACTTTTGGTGGGAAAGCTCTGAGCAAGAGAAATTCAAAATGTTTGCCAAAGGAAGGTCCCTCGCCAGCAGGTTCATTTTGATGCCTTTGCACGGTAAAGATTTTTATGTTCAGACTTAGGGGCATATTTATAGGCCCCGATCGCCACAGGAGCGTCACTTTTCATGATGCTCCTGTGGCGCTAACCATGCGCCGTATTTACAAGGTCGCGTTAAGCCACTTGCTTGGAAGGGGCGTGCATTGGGTGTTGTTGTGGGCGTGCCACAGCAACACCCATTGCATTTTGACGCTGCCTCAAATTTATGAAATTTAGTAAACCTGAGGCAGCGTCAAAATCTAACAGCACCCCCAGGGGTGGCGTTAGCAGGGCGCAACTAGGAGGAATGCTTTTATTCCTCCTAATTTTTTGCTTTTTTTTAATGCGTGTTGCATTCTGCAGCATGCATAGAAAGAGGAAAATGCGGGAAATGATTAGTTAAGTGCAGGAAGGTGTCCCTCCCTGCACATAAACAATCATTTGAAAATGACGCTTTGGTACTTCTGCACAGAAGTGCCACAGTGCCTTTAGTGACTGTTTATGTGCAGGAAGGGACACATTCCTGCACATAAACAATCACACCCCTCAACGCAGACATCTTTGCACGATGGTGCAAGGATTCCTGCGTTTGCGCTGGCAGCTAAATTTTGCACCAGAGCAGGGGACAACACAGGTGGGCGCCGTATTCACTCAAATACAGCACATCCCTGCGTTTCTAAAGTGATGCAGCGCGGCGCTGCCAAACTTGGCGCAGCACCATGCTGTGCCACTTTTCCATATCTGGCCCTTAGAACCTGATTTAGATCTGGTGACGGATATCTCATCCACCGAAATCTAAATCCCATAGGGAAGAATGGGATTCAGATTACGTCAGACGGGATATCCGTCACTATTGTGACACAGTAACTCCTCTGCCGAGATCTAAATCAGGCCGATAGTCTCTTTTTGGAGCTCAGATTCATCCAGTAGGGCAAGACTGCAATCTGCAACCGAACAAGGCTCCATAAGGCTGGATACTCTTTCTGTGACATCCCGCTGAAACAGATTTGCTGATTTGGAACGGCTCCAAGCGGCAACCCATCTTTGTCGGATTGACTTGGAAGGTTTTTACCGGTCCCCCAGAGGTCTTTAGAGCCAAAACGTTTCTAAATCACAGGTTTTTCAGTATGTAAGCAGAAGTACACCTTGATACAGCCAAGTGTCCCAGAATCTCAGGAACACCATTTTGGTATCAAGAGTCATTCCAGCATATGAAACCAGCAGGGTCGAGGGCAGGTCCAGTTGGAACTGGTCAGCTGGGCTCTTCCAGAAAAGGGGTTCTATCAGCTTGTTTTGTCCCTGTAGCTTACCAGAATATCAGCCAACTGGAGTCCACTTCTTTATCCTGGGCACAAGTGGGAGCAGGTCCAACCTTTCAGGTCACCTAACAAGTCTCAAGAGAAGGGGCAGTCTTTCTTCTGTCTTCCATGGGTCCAGAAGCGTTTTGGAAAGGTTGCTTCTGTGGAGCCTGACACTAGCATGTGGTTGAGGGTGACTCCTGGCCTCTGCCTAAGCAATAAGGAATATGTTCCCTGGGGTACCTCTACCTAACTGTGCAGCAGATACTCTGTGCCGTCCTGCAAACAATTCCATAGTGCCACTTTCTACTTAAAACCAAGATGACAGAACCTCTCTTCCAGTATGCAAAGCTGCTGTGCCCACCCCAATGGTGTGGCCAGGGAAATGAACAACCCCTTGTCTGGGGAACTTCAAACAGTTCTGGGAGCAGCTCCTCTCCCACTGTGGTTGATGCCTATCTGACTAGAGGGACAAAGGAAGTGACAGGCCCAGTTGCCAGCTCATTTGCTTGTAACAGGGTAGGCTTCTCTGAAGTTAAATAGGATCCTTGGCACATCCCAGAAAGCCTTCCTGGTAGACGAGCAGGACACCTACCCACACCCAAGGCCTCCGTTTTAGCCCTGAGAGCAAGTTCACATCTCATCAAGGGGACTATTTATCTCCTGGGTGACAGTTGCAAGCTCATGCAAATAGACTTCTAGAGGTTTTAAGCAGGGAAAAGGTAACTTTCTAAAAGTATGTTTTCTAAAATAGTTATTAAACATCCAACTTTACCAGTGAATTGGGTTTATAATAAATATTTTAAAAAGCCCATGAATGGTATATGTAGCTGTTTAGTAGGCGGAGATAACAATATTATATTTAATATTTCACCTGTGAGAAATAGAAGAGTTAGTTTTGGGGTGGGGTTGGGGGTGCTACTTCAAATATAATCACAATCCTTTTCAGAGTGAATCACAGAAGTCACAAAATAATCCTGTGTTTAACCTTCTGGTAGTTTGGCAGAAAGCAGTCAATCTTAGCTTAGGGGGAATGTGTAAAGTATTTATGCAGCACTTAAACAATAATAAAGTGAAAACACAAAATTAGAAAAATCCCAAAACTAATAAAAAAAATAGAGAATATTTTAATGATAAAATGACACCAAAATTACAAAATACAATAAGTAGGACTGGAGATAAGAAGCTACAAAGTTTGAATAAAAAATAGCTCCAAAAATCAAAAAGTGCCAACCCCAAGTATTTGGTTGTGCTAGACCAAGTCAATGTCAAAAGTTATGGTTGACCATGATGAATCACCGTTCGGATAGAGGCACCAGGTTCACCCCAGTGGAAAGGTTATTTTCTGCCGTACACATTTTTATGAAGCAAAAGAAGTCATCGACGGGAACATCTGCAAGCTGAATCCAAAGTGGGGGCTCATGGATGGCGGGCTGCTGAAGAGCAGGGTCCTGGTGTGGCTGGCATAAAGGTGGGAAAGATCCGAGTGGATAAATTCTGAAGTCTATGCCCAGGACGGCCTCACCCTGGACATGAAGCTGCTCGACATCGGTCCAGGTGAAGCCCTGTATGTTTGGACTTAGAAACATTTCTGGAAGCCAGATTTCTTTCAGCCTGGCAATCCAGGTAGTTGAGGCCGGCCAGCAATGCAACGTAAATGATTGCAGCTTTTATGGAAATCCCAGTCTCCATAGGCTCTCCAGGCAGAATGTTTTTAATTAATTACTTTTCTAGCTGTTTCCAAACTGCATTTAGCATTTATTAAGTGTAAGTGTAAACCTGTTTTAGGGTATGGGACAGGCAGCCTTGCTACAGTGAAAAACAACTTTGTTTTTTTTTTATTGCCAGGACAAGTAAAACATTAATTGCTACATTCCTACTTTTAAATACCATGCAACATGCCTTATTGGGCAAAACGGCTACGTTAGGGGTGACATAGAAATTAAAAGGAAGGCTTAGGTCTGTCAAAAGGCTGATTCCCACAGGCCGAAGCGGTGGTTGAAACCTGCACAACCAGGCTGCAGTGACCAGCTGGGGACACGTTTAACTGGTACTTTAGGGAGTGACACAATGAGTACTGCAGCCACTAGTGGCATTTAATTTGCAGGCCCTATGTGCAGCTGGTAACACACACTATGGACTTACAAGCAAATTAAATGGCCAATTGAGTATTTTGCTGTTTTGTCATGTTTGAAAGGAAGGGCCCTTACACTTTACCACCTGTTACAAGGGTTTGTTCTAAGCCCAACAAAGATGGTTTCAGCAGTAGAAGTCAAACATCTAAAAGACAGTCATTGCAAAAGTCTCCCAGTGCCGAGCTAACAACTAACCCTGCTACAGTGAAAATGGCTTTTGTGTCCTTGTCAATGTAAGAATATGTTTAAACATACCATTCACCATGCCGCATAAGTTGTAAGGACTACTTCGGGTGACTTATTACTATTTAAATGCAGGGGTTAGGCCCGTGAAAAGGGGTTTCTTTGAAAGGTTTAATTTGCAGTTTTGAAACTGTACAAACTACAGAGGAAGGCCTGTAGTCCTGTTTGCTCCGTCAGTGTACTGGGTGACACAAAAGGCGATGCAGACCACTGGTAACATTTAACTTACAGGACCTGGGTACACTTTGTACCCATAAGGGTTTGTAGGTAAGTAAATATGCCACTCTCTGGCACCAGCTCCTGGACACATGCAGTCTGGATTCAGGCCAAACCATAGGACAGAAACAGACTCCATCAATGCCACAGATGATATTTGCATACTTGACAAAGGTGACATGGCAGCTCTCATTCTCCTGGACCCCTCTGCAGCATTTGACACTGTCTTAAATCCCATGCTCATCAGGCATCTGCACAGATTGGCATCCAAAGACCCACTCTCCGCTTGATCTGCTCCTTTTTAATGGATAGAACAGAAGCTGTCAGGCTGGCATTACTCCTCGGAAGCCCACACACTCATCTGTGGAATTCCTCAAGGTTCATTGCTCATTCACACCATCTTCAAAGCTTATATGCTCCCTCTGACATCTCCCTCGGGGAACAAAGTAGATCGGAGGGGGCCAGGCGGATAGAGCCGCCCCTGGGAGAGTTGTGGAGCAGGAGCTCCAGAGAAATCGACGCTGAGTCAAGGTGGCCCGAGAGGGACCTCAGAGCCACGACCTCTGGCTGTATTGAGACTGAACGCCGCCGAGGGCAGCAGCAAGGCTCAGGAGCATAGGGGCACCCCTGAGCTTTTCCATTCCTCAAGTCCCTGCCGACCCCACCTCCCTCCAACGCGCGACTTGGCCCTACACCCTGCCGCTGGGGCGCTGCACGAGGCGGGGGCAGAGAGAGAGTTCAGTGAGGCCGGAGCCCCGGAGCCATGATGCCCTGGGAGCTGGGGCCAGCCAGCCTCCCGAAACAAGCACAGCAACGCCCTCCCAGGGGGACGGCAACAAGAACTGGCAGGAGCATCGCGAGGAGCTGGGGCCCTGAAAAAGAAAAAGAAGAGAAGAGACTTTGCCTTTCCCTCCCAGTGGGGGCCTACCTACTCCCCCGTGCATGTCTGCCCCCTTCCCCTCCCCTCCCCACGTACCCGGCTGATAACTAAGAGGTACAGCGAACAAGGGAACCAGTGAAACATCAGGAGCCACGACGGAGTATGGAGAGACAGGTCGGTCTACTTACTACTTCTTATACCTTATTGCTGGACACATTGCCATACCTGCTGGACATGGCCTGTCTGCCCCCCCCCCCACAGTATGCGCCCTGCGGTGAAGGAGAGCCTTGGAGGGACTATCAGCACATATGAATCAGCGCCTACCACCACGATCTGACTGCCATCCTCATTGGGCTGCAAGGTGAACTTCGTCCCCACGCCGTTACTGTGGACATGGTCTAGTGGACTCACTGGGCATCAAGGTGAGGTGGATACCAGTGCTACGCCTTCTGCAAAGACCTATGGAGGACGGCTCACACCAGGACAAAAAAGGACCCGGTACTCCCTATTCCCGGAGTACCCTAGCTCTGGCACACTGAGCCTGCAGACTGTGACCAGTCACCCCTTCATCATTGCACCAGACACCTCCCCCCCTCCGGATTGCGACCTCCTTCCATTGCCAGAGCCCGGGCGATGCAACGGCCCCTGGGGAGGTGAATTACCCACTGACTAACCCACGGTGCGACCGGGACCCTTCAGCTTATCCCTCCTCCTATCCCCCAGCCATCTATCCGTCCATGCGGAGTGGGACCAGCTGCAGCCTCAGGAGGGGGCCTCTGAAACTTCTGGTCCCCCCCTATGCTGCCGTTACCAAGCCCTACGACGAAGGCCAGAGATGCCAGGTGGACGGTCATCCCAAGAACGCGGGCAAGCCAGCAAGGCAGTTACTCTTCTCTGAGGTCTTACTCCAGGCAAAAGGGGTCCCTCCGCCGACGGCAACACAGCCCTCTGCCACACACCAAGAGATGGCGGACCCAGCCCAGGAGCCCACAACGGACCATATCCTTCAGGAAATTTCGGCAGTTGGCCGTAGATTGGAGGGGATGGATAGCGCAATTGTCTCAATGGCGGCAGAAACAAAATCCATTCGTACGGAAATTGCAAGCTTTCAGACACGCGTCCTGGGATTGGAACAACGAGTGTCAAAGGTGGAGGCTCATGCCTCTTCTTTCCAGGATAGAGATCAGGAACTCCTCTTTCTCCATAGCAAGTTGACAGACTTTGAAGACAGGAGCTGAAGAGACAACATCCGTTTCATAGGATTTCCTGAAAACATTGAGGGTGAGGACCTCCACGGATTCCTGCGAGACACTCTGCCCAGGCTGACTGGCACTATCTTTGAGCCACCCCTGGAGTTCCAAAGAGCCCATAGACTGGGCCCCAGGAGAACCGGTACGGACGCTCGCTCCCGACCGATCATATCCTGCCTTCTTCACCATAAGCAGGCCCGTCAACTCATACAGAAAGCACGTACTCAAGGTCCCTGCCAGCTAGACAGACACACAATCCGAATATCGGCAGGTTTCTCCAAGAAAACGATCGACCGGCATAGGGCATTCATGGCCCTTCGTCCGTGACTACGCTATCTGGAAGAGAAATATGGCCTGTTCGACCCGGCGAGAATGTGGATAACAAAAAGCGGCGCATCCAAAGACTTCTATGACCCAGAAGAATTGCGTTCTTTCTTGGATGGTTTGTTTCTCACAGACTCTTCCACCTCGACTCCACACCGAGGTGCAATGGCTGCAGATCAGAATGCTCCCTCTCAAGAACTTGCCCCAGGAGGGTCAGGGTATACCCACCAACCTCCTCCCCCCTGCCCCAGGGGATGGGACCTGGAGAGACTCCTTCACAGCCACGACGACAGGGGACAGGTACTGCATGCAGTGGCGCTCCATACGCAGGTGGCGGATAGAGACAAATCCCACTCCCCCTTAAAATCCCTTGCGGGCCCACTTGAACTTGCCTTATCCTCTGGGACAGTTGAAACTGAGAACCTTGTGACCATGGCCCCTCCTTGGCCTGGAAACAGCGGACCCTCAACTGACGCATCACCTGGCTGAGTACAGTTCTTTCCATTCCTACATAGATGTTTTTTTACTATATCTTGGTTATCCCTGTCAGGCAAAGTTTTCTTACACTTACCAAAGGGGGGTCAAGCAGAATAGACTTATGAAGACTGTTCACGCTCTATTGGGTTTAATGACATGTGGGACAATTCATGCTCCTTAAGCCTTATAGCCCTGCAATGGCTTTAATGACATAGCTGTTAACATAGTGAAGAGTGCAGTGCAGATTGATTATTTCTCATTGCTCTGTCTCAGTTTTTGCAATCCCTGTGCTAGTCTCTACATCCTCTCTCCCCTTAAATTTAAATGTAGGTGTAGTCACTTATGTTTCATCTCGCCACTCCCCCCCCTCCTTACCCACCCCGCGGTGGGCCTATCCTTCGATGGTGTGACGCTGCGCTGCCCTGCCCCCCCCTTGTTAGGGGACATCAAGCCAAACTACACCTTCTCATGAACCCGGCACCTGAAACATGAGAAGCTGGTAACAATGGTGGCCCTGCGCCGCACCCCCGCCCCAGGCCGAGGTCCGGCCAGCCTTGCCCCGCGCTAGGACTAGGACAGTCCGGTGATAGACCCGCAGATTAAAGCTTAGGTTTCCTGGGGCTCCAGTTTGCTCCATTCTCCCCTCCTCCCTTTCCCTTCCTTCTTTCTTACTTTTATCTCTCCTTCTGTTTCCTATTTTCTATTTCCTATTTCCTATTTTCTCTTTTCTCTTCCTTCCCCTCCACACGCCTACTCTACATCCTTACCCCCTGCCTCCCGTCCATTCCACCTCCTCCCCTACCTGGTGTCTTTCTCTATTTGGCCATCCTCTCCTTCTATTCCCCTCCTCCACACCCCATTTCCCCACTCGCAAGCCACCTCACCCTAAATTCTACAGCACCCGCACCTTCCCTATCCCTTCCCTTGCCCTCCTATTCCCCCTCTCTTTACCTCCCACCCCATCGCCTTTATTAGCTTCATTCCATGGCTGGACATACGCATGCCTCGCCTGCCCCATTACGGGTTGTCTCTTGTAAAGTCTACATTCTTACCCACTTCATTAAGCGGAAGAAAATACTTTCATACCTTAATACCAAACGAGTGGACATAGCCCTCCTTCAGGAAACCCACTTGACCAGACTCGAATCTGACAAACTATGAAGGGACTGGGTAGGGACCGCACTATCAAGCTGTAGCACCCCCCCGCTGGAGGAACAGAACACGGTGCCGTGGAAATGTGGGACTACGATATTGCTGCGAAAGAGTTTGCCCTTCACAGTTACCAAGTCATGGGCCGACTCAGAGGGATGATACATATTTGCCAAACTGAAGTTCGGAGACGCCTCGATATGCATGGGATCCGTCTATGCCCCAATAGGTCCCAAGAGGCAATTTTTCCTCCGCATTAACCGTCTCTTGACAGAGATTGGAGCTGCCCTGTAAATTATCGGCGGAGTCTGGAACCTAGCCCAAGATGCCATACTAGACAGGACAGGGCCTCTGGACACCATCAATAACGGAGACAGAGCCCTACAGTCCGACGTAATGCATGACAACAGCCTAGTGGAACAGTGGAGGCTGATGCACCCGAGTGATAGGGAGTATACCTTCCATCCCCGGTCCACGGCACCCAATCCCGACTGGACTACTTCCTTATCTCGCACAACCTCGTAGCACAAACACAGGACTCTTGCATACTGAGTGGGGGCTTGTCAGACCATTCCCCGATCTTGCTAGCCCTTCAGCTGGGCATGGTGCCCCCAGGCCGCAAATCGTGGCGCTTCGCTGCCCAACGCTACTGAACCCCTCAGGGGAAGGCACAGTTGCAGGCACACACATCCACATATATCCGGGACAATCTTGGGTCAATGACATCCAAAGGGATAATCTGGGCTGCGGCCAAAGCAACGATACAGGGACAGATGATGCGCGATGCCGCAGTGGCAAATGAAGATAGGGCGGAGCGGCAAGCGACATTGGAGACAGATATTACACACCTGACGCAGCGCTACACAACCCACCCCTCCCTTCCCACCCGCAGGGACTTGGAGAGAGCCCGCATGGCCTTGAACGAACTCTTTACCTCCCAGGCCCAATATGCACTGCAGTGCCTACAGGGACGACATTATGAGTAAGGGGAGAAGGCTGGCCGTCTCCTGGTCACAGAACTTCGCCAAAGGGCGTCGACCCTTGCTATACCGGCTGTCAGGGCCCAGTCAGGAGCAATCCTTACGCACCCGCAGGACATAGTGGACGAATTTGCAACCTTCTATCGCCGCCTTTGTACCTCGGACTCACAGTCCTCCCCCACCCAAATAGAGGCTTTTCTCAGTACTGTCACCTTGCCCTCCCTCTCCGATGGAGGCCGGGAACTGTTGGGGGGGGGACATCACCCGCCAGGAAATTCTACAGGTTTTCTCCGGTCTCCCGTACCACAAGTCGCCAGGTGAAGACAGATTCCTTGCGGAATTCTATAAATGGGCAGGGGAGGAGACGCTTGATGTTTTACACAGAGCGCTGGACGAAGCCTGTCAGACTAAATCGCTGGGCGCGATATCCAACTCCACCGTCATTGCTATCATACCAAAACCGGGTCGGAACCCTTTGCTCTGCAGCAGCTACCAGCCAATATCCCTCTTGAACGGTGATATTAAAATATTGGCCAGCGTTTTAGCGGCCCATCTGCACAGGGTCATACCGTACCTTATACATCAGTCGCAGGTCGGCTTTGTGCCGGGCCGCAGCTCACGGATTCACCTTCGTACATTATGCCATGCCCTCTGGGGGGTTCGGAATACACCTGAGGCCGCCTTAGCACTGTCCCTCGACGCCGAAAAAAGCGTTCGACCAAATAGAATGGCCATACCATTTCGCAACATTAACAAAATATGGTCTGGGTGACTAATTTATTTCCAAAGTACGTCTGCTGTACGACCAACCCACTGCACGGGTCAATTGTGAAGGTTTCCTCTCAGATCCTTTCCCTATCTCCAGAGGAACGAGGGAGTGCTGCCCGCTCTCCCCCCTTTTGTTCCTGCTGGCACTTGAGCCGCTGGCAGCTGCGATTCGCGTATCCCCTGGGATAACGGGCATCCCACTGCCGGGCGGCGTCACCTCTAAACTTTACCTGTATGCTGACGACATCCTGCTTACTTTAACGGACTTAGATCGCTCACTGCCTGACCTAATGGCAATCATAGATGACTTTGCCCCCTTCTCGAGATATCAGGTAAACTGGGAGAAGAGCAAAGCTCTCCCCCTGTCGCGAGAGACGACAAAATCAGCGATCCTGTACTTCCCCTTCCACTGGACCCAAAAACGCCTTAAATACTTGGGGATCCATGTCAACCGCGGCCTGGAACGCATGACAGCGGACAACCTAGACCCTCTCACTGCCCGTATGAGAGTCGACTTTGACAAATGGGCCCAGCTTAGCCTCTCCATGTGGGGTAGGCTGCAGGCGGTGCGCATGGTCACAGTCCCGTGTTTCACATACGTAATGGGACTTCTCCCTCTTCAGATACCCCTATCCATGTTGAGGTCAGTGGACGCCACAATCAGGACCTTTGTGTGGGGAACCACACGCCCCCGCCTAACATCGGCCAAGCTCATAGCACGTAGGTCACACGGCGTAGTGGGACTCCCTTCGGTGGAGCATTATGTCCTAGCCCTCCATCTATCACTACTGGCTGCCACTCTGCATAGCCCTGCAGAATCGGCACAATGGGTGTCAGTGGAGAGGGAGTTGCTCTCGCATAGGGGAGGCCTTAACGGACTGTACCGCAGGACCACCGTCCCCCCGACAACCCGAATCCGATCCTGAAGGCGACGGGTGTAGTGTGGCAGAGGGCTCATCATCTTTTAGGGGTTCACCCCTCCCTCCACGCCCAGGCCCTCCTATGGCATAACGATACTATACGCGTAGGGGATACAGCCCTGAACTGGCCGCATTGGAGAGACGCCGGTATAAATAGCCTAGACCAGGTATTGGAGTCCAACAGGCTCAAACCCTTCATTAGTCTGATAGAGGAATTCCGTCTCCACCCCATGCAGAAGTGGAAATATTTACAACTCCAGCATTATCTGTGTCAAAATCCTGACATTATCCATTGAGGACTGCAACCCTCACCCATAACAGCCTACCTGAAGACATGGGGGAAACATAAGGGCGTTATGGCAGGCTGATATGAAGTCCTTGTCAGCCATCTATTCTCTCGACCTGTCTTGGACAAGCTACGTCTGCAATGGCAAACCCACCTCCAGCTGACTTTCGAGGAGGAGGACTGGGCAGACACGGTGGAAGCGCTGGACAGAGGGACTCGCGAGGCTCACCTAAAGTTTTGCCTCTTCAAGATATTGCATGATTGGTATTGGAACCTGATTAAGTTACATAGGGCCGGCCTCCTTCCGCATGCGTCGTGCTGGCGCTGCACAGAACCGCGCTGCGATCTACTTCACGTGCTCAGGAGCTGCCCATCGGTGCAGCCTTTATGGAAGGCGGTGGAGCATGCCCTGGCGGACTCCATGCTGCTTCCAACCCCCTTGCCGCCTTCGCAGCTCATGCTACATGACATGACCTCTCTCCAGGCTTTATCACGACCGCAAAAAAGACTCCTACACACAACCTTGGCAACTGTGAAAATATGTATCCTACGACACTGGAGATCTGCGACATCACCCTGGCCCAAGGAATAGACTGTGGCTATGTTTAACATTGCCACGCATGAGAGAGTCATTTATAACCTTCAGAATCAGGCTGCCATCTTTGCTCAGGTATGGGCTCCCTTCCTTCCTGATGTCTAACCGACATCACAGTCAATACAGCTGCTCACCGGCCGACCCCACGCACGTACCTTCTGTTCTCCCTCTCTCTCCCCGTCACCTTTCCCTTTTCCCCCTTCCTTCTTTTCCCACCCACATCCCCCCTCCTACTCTCCTATTTTCTATCACCTCGTGCCTCCCCTCCTTCTTTGTTCTCCTAACCCTGGGACCACTGTACTTGGCCGATTGGTTCTCACACCCCCTCCCACAGTCCCTCTCTATCCCTCCCCTCCTGTCTACTTATCTCTTCCTTATTGCCCCTTCCTTCCCTCTCTCTCCTCTCTCCGACACCAGATCTCTCTCCCCTTCAGCTCTCCCAGCCCTTCCTTCTTCTTCTTCTTTTCCCTTTTCTTTCTTCTTCTTCTTCACCGTTCTTTCTCTTTCTTTTCTTTTCCTCTCTCTCCATTCCTTTCTTCCTTCTCCTTGTTTTTCTCCTCTGTATCGTCTCTTATCTTCTCCCTACCTTCTCCCTTCTCCTCCCACCCTTTGCCTAACACTATAAGACCTGGACATGCTACCTTCATACCATCCTTGCCACCGCAACCTCTGCTATTGCGCTACCCGACTATCATGGAACAGCTTCTATTATTCCCCCATATGCAGTCCTGGATAAGCCCCACCACCATTAGAATGATACCGCCTGTAACAGATGCAGACCTATTTCTCTACTTCAATCATAAACCAGGGAGAAGATGATGAACAGAGACGTTAGATTCACAAGTGGCAGACGAACCTCGGAAAATTGTCCTAACCCGACAGTTGATTTCCTCTACCCCCTTACCCCCCCCTTCCTTGTCAGCAGAGACTTGAAAGGTTTGCATCACCCGCCCATCCCCACCCCCTCCACTCCCCATCTCCCCCCCCACTCCCCACCCTCCCTCTAAGTATAGATTAGTATTCTCTGATCTGTTGTCTAATGACGATCGCCTCCGATGTTCCTATTGTTATTACGATTATTATAAGTATCTTTTTTGCTATTATCATTATTACTGCTATTCATTACCCCTCATTGCTGGTCTCTCCCCCTATCCCTTTATCTTTCCCCCCCCAAACAAAATGTTAGGTCCCACAACCATTGATATACGTGCCGTGTACCTACAGATGTATCTTGGACGACACTCAAGTGTTCCCTCTAGAACATGTTATTCAAGGATTGTTGTCCTATAACCTAACTCATGTGGACTAATTGCCCTTTTTGCCTTGCAACGTTGTATTGTGTCATATTGTATTGGTTTGACATGTTATCTGCTGTTAAATGCAATAAAAAACTACAACACAAAAACCTCTACTAAGCCAAGCCCCGCAACACAGTGAACAAATTTATCACCTGCGTGACTAAAGTTACTAACAGGATGAAAGCCAGCTGTTTCTAGCCCAACACCGACATAACAGAAGTGGTGATCATCGGCAAGAGCATCTCACCTTTGGACTCCAACTGATGGCCGGCGAACTTGGACTCACACCCAGCACTGATGCCAGGGACCTCAGAATAATCATTGATGGCCAACTGGACGTGAATGCGTCACTGCATCGTGCTGCCACGCCCTGAAGATACAAATACAAACTTCAAATGGCTCCAAGCAACACTAGAAAAACTGTTGCTCATACCCTCATCACCAGCAAGTTGGACTACAAGAACACCCTCTATGCCAGGGTCTTCAAGCAACTCACTAGAAAATGTAAACCCAGCCAGAATTCCATAGCCACTCTCAACCTTCCACACAGAGCTCACATCACTCCACACCTCGGGTAGTTCTAATCGCTGCCTATACTCAAATAAGCTCATTTTAAACTCCTTTCACACACTTTCAAGCAGCTCCACAACTTATGGCCCAACTACCAGCACACTCCCATCTCCTTCAACCAACCACCCAGACACTTGCGCACCGCAAGACTCCTGCTCACACACATCCCACGCATACACAGAACCGGATCAGGAGGACAAGCGTTCCCTTGAATCGCTCCTAAAGTGTGGAACGGCCTCCCACTTCACATCAGAGCCTCCTTCTCTGTTCTTGAACTCCACAAGACGCTAAAGACCTGGCTTCTTAACTAAACAACCTACCAAAGTCAGGGCTAGGCACACAGCTGCTCAGTGCGAGAATACCCTTGTGATAGTACGTTTTACAAACACACATAACATAAAACATAACCCTCGTCACAGCCTTCCACATTCTATTCTAGCACTGAACACTACTTACAAGCCTACCACTCAATCCAAATTTCCATATTCCAAGCAACCACCAAACATTCCAGATTTGCATTTGCTACAAAATGCCTCATTCCAAGCAACCACCTTAGAATTCTTCCTTCTAGGCTAGCAAGTGTCTAAACGTGTTTCCTCGGTTCTTTGGAGCCTGTTGTCCCCAAGCACGGTGTGCAGGTGCCTGTAGCAACATTACACATTTTCCAGCAGATTCTAGGAGATGCTTGTTCCCCAAGGTTGTTGGAAGGCAGAGGGTTGACCCTCCCTGTTCTGAGCACTCAGGAGTCATCTTCTCTGTCCTGCTGGCATCTGCTGCAGTGAGGCAATCAGAGCAGTTTAGGGCCGCAGGATACTAGGTCGCTTGTGAACTTTCCTGTCCTTGGGCAGGAACTGAGCTCAGGCTGAGAAAAGAGCATCTTTCGAAAGAGGAAACCGAGAAATGCAGAGAATCACAAAACACCTCAGGGAGCCCTACTGGCTTCTGATACACAAGCACACTCATGTGAGACTCCGCACACACACATTCAAGGAGCTACACAACATAGGCCCCAGCTACCACCCAGACACCTCCACTGCACAGCACTCCTGCTCACACACATGGAGGTCAGGAGTTCCCTTGCATCACTTCTAAAGTGAGGAACAGCCCCCCACATCACATGAGAGCCTTTTCCTGTCTTCTTGAATTCTGCAAGAAACTGAAGACCTGAATTTGAATTAACCAACCTACCCAAGGCAGGGCTAGGCGTGCACACCTGCTCAGCGCGAGGATACCCTAGTGGGAGTTCGGGCACTTTTACAAATACACGTCACAGAACAACGTGACACAGCCTGCCACATTCCGTTCTATCACTGAACACCACTTACCAGACTACCACTCGCTACGAATTTCCACATTCCAACCAACCACCAAACATTCCAGATTTGCATTTGCTACAAAATGCCTCATTCCAAGCAACCACCTAAAATGCTTCTTTCTAGGCTAGCAAGTGTCTAAACGTGTTTCCTCGGTTCTTTGGAGCCTGTTGTCCCCAAGCACGGTGTGCAGGTGCTTGCAACATCACACATTTTCCAACAGATTCTAGGAGATGCTTGTTCCCCAAGGTTATGGACAGCAGAGGGTTGAGCCTCCTGCTCTGAGCACTCAGGAGTCATCTTCTCTGTCCTGCTGGCATCTGCCGCAGTGAGGCAATCAGAGCAGTTTAGGGCCGCAGGATACCAGGTCGCTCGTGACCTTCCCTGTCCTTGGGCAGGGACTGAGCTCAGGCTGAGAACAGAGCATCTTTCGAAAGAGGAAACCGAGGAATGCAGAGACTCCTCTTCAGCACCGGTCGTCTGGGCAGCCCCCCCCGCAGCCGAGGCTCCCAGGATCTGTGGGATGCAGGGTGTAGTGATGTGGGGAAAGATGTTCAAATCCCTCTCTACATTACTTAAGGAAACATGAAGAAAATACAAGCAATGGTAAAATGTGTGCATACTGCCACAATAACAAACAGACAGAAATCAGGGCACATTGTCGCAGGCTCATGACAATGTAATGTAGATGCGATCCTTCTCTGAACCCCGATATGATTAAACAACCTCCCCCTTTACTTGGAGGACTCGTTAACGTCTCTAGAAAGCAACAAGATGGCGTCTCTGACGAGAAAAGCGTCGAACGCGCCCCTTCGCAGCAGCTCGGGTGGGACAGCCCCAGCCCATTGGACATACGGGCCCTTATATACTAAGGGGCGTACTTAAGAGCCGCTAGCGCCTCCTTGCGCCACATTTGCGTGATTGTTTGTGACCCAAATGTAGCCCGACGAGGCCAAAAGCACCGCGTCGTATTTACAAAGTGGCGCAGTGCTTGCATTGCGCCACTTTACAACCCCTTGGCCACATTGTATCTGCACCAGGCATACTGTATGCAAGGGGGGCGTTCTGGCGCTAGAGGCGCCATAAGAATGGCACAAAGTAATGTCTGAGATTCCTTTGCGCCATTTTTACCGGCATTTTTTAACACCTGCTAAGTGCAGGCGTTTAACAGAGGCTCCCATGGAATGCAAAGGGCCTCTGGGTGCTTGGCACGATTAGCACCATAGTTTTTAACGCTAATCTTGCAAAGCGCCGGACTAGCGTAAAAAATGACACCCTAACTACCACCATGGTCAACCGTATTTTAAATACGGCGCTGCCATGGTGGTGTTAGGGGGAGCTAAGGGGAGCAAGAAAAGTGGCACTGCCCCTAAAGTTCTACAGAGGAACTCGTGTGACGTATGTTATGTTACCTTACGTTACGTTATCTTATGCTATGGAATGTTGTGTTTGTTATTGTATGGTATGTCTTGCTATGTTTTCACATGGTATGCTGTATTATGGTATGTTATTTTATGTTATGTTATCTTATGTTATGGTATGTTATGTTATGCTATGTTATGCTATGTTATTTTATGTTATATGTTATTTTATGTTATGTTATCTTATGTTACGGTATGCTATGTTATGGTATGTTCTGTTATGTTATGTTATATGTTATTTTATGTTACGTTATGTTATGTTACGTTATGTTATGTCATGTTATGGTATGTTATGGAATGTTGTGTTTGTTATGCTATGGTATGTTATGTTATGCTATGGTATGCTGTGTTATCTTATTTTATGTTATGTTATAGGATGCTATGGTATGCAATATTACGGTATGTTATCTGGTATGTTATGTTGTTATGTTATGTTATAGAATGTTGTGTTTGTTATGCTATAGTGTGTTATATTATGGTATGTTATGAATGTTGTGTTTGTTATGCTATAGTATGTTATGGCATATAATGCTATGTTATGTTATGTTATGTTATTTAATGTTAAGTTATGTTATCTATTGGTATGTTATGTTATGCTATATTATGTCATATTATGTTACATTATGTTATGTTGTGTTATGATATATTATGTTCTGTTAAGTTATGCTATGCTATGTTATGGTATGTTATGTTATGCTATGTTATGCTATGTTATCTTATGTTATATGTTATTTTATGTTATGTTATCTTATGTTACGGTATGCTATGTTATGGTATGTTCTGTTATGTTATGTTATATGTTATTTTATGTTACGTTATGTTATGTTACGTTATGTTATGTCATGTTATGGTATGTTATGGAATGTGTTTGTTATGCTATGGTATGTTATGTTATGCTATGGTATGCTGTGTTATCTTATTTTATGTTATGTTATAGGATGCTATGGTATGCAATATTACGGTATGTTATCTGGTATGTTATGTTGTTATGTTATGTTATAGAATGTTGTGTTTGTTATGCTATAGTGTGTTATATTATGGTATGTTATGAATGTTGTGTTTGTTATGCTATAGTATGTTATGGCATATAATGCTATGTTATGTTATGTTATGCTATGTTATTTAATGTTAAGTTATGTTATCTATTGGTATGTTATGTTATGCTATATTATGTCATATTATGTTACATTATGTTATGTTGTGTTATGATATATTATGTTCTGTTAAGTTATGCTATGCTATGTTATGGTATGTTATATGTTATGTTATATTGTGTAACATTATGTTATGTTATGTTATATTTTGCTATGTTATGTTATGCTATGCCATGCTATGCTATGTTATGTTATGTTATAGAATGTTGTGTTTGTTATGCTTTGGTATGTGATGGTATGTTAAGGTATATTATGTTATATTATGGTACGTTATGTTGTGGTATGTTATGTTATGTTATGTTAAGCCATGTTATGGCATGATATGGTATGGTATGGAATGTTGTGTTTGTTATGCTATGGTATGTCATGACATGTTAAGGTATGCTATGTTATGTTATGTTATGTTATGGTATGGTATGGTATGGTATGGTATGGTATGGTATGGCTGTGTTATGTCATGTTATATGTTGTGTTATGTTTATTTCTGCAGCACATAACTCACCCAGGGGTATCTCGACTCTGGAGCGGGACCTGCATCGGAGCTAGAATCAGTTCTGGGTGAAGGGACGTCTTCAGTTTCTTGTGGAATCCAAAGAACTGAAAAGGAGGCTCTGATGTGCAGGGGAGGACATTCCAGGGTATAAGAGAGTTAGGAAAGGCATGTCCGCCATGTTTGATTATGAGGATGCGGGGGGCACGTAGGAGTCCAGCTGTGCGGTGGTATCCGGTAGAGTTATGGGACTTTATGTGGTTGCTGAGGTAAGTGGGGCCAATGCTGTGTAAGGCTTTGAAGGTAAGTATGAGGAGTTTGAGAAGCGCTCGCTCTTTGAGTTGCTGGATGATGTGATTGTCGTGTAGAACGCTGATGGTGAATCTGGCCGATGGGTTTTGCATGGTATGGAGTCCTCTGGTCAGCTGAGTGTTGACTCCAGCATAGAGTGGGGTGCCATAGTCTAGACCGATGCTGATGAGGGCTTGAGTGATGGTTCTGTGATTGTTGAAGCAGGAGACAGAGACCACATTCACTTGGCCGGCCACAGAGACTTGGTTGTCCTGGGATTCTTTATGTGGGTTGTTGGAAGGGGAGTGGGTCTGAGTTCAGCAGGCCACCAGGTGGAGTTCCAGAGCAAGGTGTTCTCTCAAAATTACTACTTCCTCCTTGTACGTGTTGAACTTGAGTCAGTTGGCTCTGATCCATTTGGTGACTTCAATCATGTAGGCGGAGGAATTGAGGTGTTTTGTTTCTTGTCGAGAAGGAGAGTATGAACTAGGTGTCGCCATGTAGGAATTGAACAGAGTGGGTCTGAGCATCCTTGTGGAACTCTGCAGATGATGTTGATGACATTCAAGCTGAAAGGGTCCAGGATTACCGACGGGGCGCAGCATGTCAGGAAAAAGCAAATCCAGTGAAGTGCAAGATCTTGGATGCTTCCTTCAGTCATTGACTAGGGATGGGGTCGGAGGATGCAGAAAGATCCAATACGATGAGGGCTACAGTGTCACCTCTATCCATGATCATCTGGATGTGATCCGTGGCCATAATGAGGGAAGTCTCTGCGCTATGGTTGGGACTGAATACAGATTGAGTGGAGTCAAGGAGGTGGTTGATCATGTACTTGTTTATCTTCTTTGCCATTAAATTTGCCTGGGTAAGGTAGCAGGGAGTTAGGCAGGCATCCGGCAAGTGTCTTAGTGTCTGCTGAGGGTTTCTTGAAGAGGGCAAGTACTTTGGCATATTTATAGGCATGCAGGAATGTGGGTGTGATGATAGAGTCATTCAGAATCAGGGTGAGGGCTACATTGATGGAGTTCAGTCAGTTAATGAATATATGGTGAAGGCAGGGGACTGTGGATGCTCCGGAGTGTATGGGCTGCATGTTTGTTGCATTTTCCTGAGTGTTACACTGGGCCAGGTGGTCAGGGAGGTCATCTGGGTGTTGGTAGAGATGAGTAGGAAGACTGCAAGGTTGGAAGGGTCTGGTAGGGGGTTGAGGTTTTTGTAGATGCTGCTGAGCTTGTTGATGAAGAATAGGGATCGCTGCAGAGATCCTAAGAATGGATTACTCTGGTGGAACTTGTTGCTAATATGGAAAACTCTTCCCTGGTGCTGTTGGTGGTACTTCGAGGTGGTCCATGAGCATGAAGTGTTTGGTGGCTCTTACTTGCTGATGTTAGAATCTGAGGGCAGATTTGTGGGTGCTCTGGTCAGTGTCATTCTGACTTTATCTACATATGCGTTCAAGTTGTTTTGAGAAGAACCACAGTATCTGCACAGTTGGTGATTGGAGATGGATTAGGGGAGGTTGTTGTTGTGTCAAGGGTGGTGGTGAAGAAGTTCAGAAGACTAGAATGCTTCTAAGATGTTGTTCCATTCTTGTGTTGACAATTTGGTGATGATTTTTCCACAATAGTGTGGGAAGGGGACATTAAACTTGATGAGGGTGTGGTCGTACCAGGACATTGGTGTGAGCATGTAAAAGATGTTGAAGATAAAGTCCAATGGGTGTCCTGTGGCATGTGTGGGGCCTTCCACTTGGTGGGTGAGTCCGAGGTTGCACAGGTCCTAAATGGTGTTGGTTGTGTTGGGATTGGTGAGTCCCTCTGGTGAGTCCCCTTTGGTGGTAGCAGAAGTCACCAAGGAGGATAAAAGCACTGGAGTCAAGGATCATGGAGTCAATGAAGTCCCTGACAGTGCTGTTTAAGTTGGCACATAGTCCTGGGGAAAGGTAGAGGTGGTGGGGTTCAGGGTGACGTTCTCACTGATAAGGAGTTTGAAGGTCAAGTGATCCATGTTGATGGAAGTGCTTCCCAAGGTGGGGGAGCATTGGATGGATTCCATTGAAATTGATAGTGATTCTGCTTCCGGGTACATTTGCCCTGTATTTACTTGTGATCATGTGTCTGGGGGTGGGGGGATTGCCTTGGTGATGATGAGGATCAATAAGGGAGTCAGCCAGATTTGGTCAGGATGAGCAGTCTTGTAGAAGATTAAAAATAATGGTGGCGTGTGTGTTGAGTGTGTTGGGTGTGTGAGGTGCTTGTGGGAGGTAGGTATGGGAGAGTGCATGTGGAATAGAGGTGCCTCAGGAGAATGCACCTTCAGTGTTGGGTAGCGATGTATGGCAACAGCACTGGTACAGGTGACAAGTGCAGAGGGTCATGGTGGAGTAGCAGCAGGGGGGAGGTATGTGGTAGGAGGACCAGGAGTCTTGGCACTGAGCATGGGCTCTGTGGGCTTGCCTTTGGCACACTGGCCCCCATTATGACCTCCAGGGTCACGGTGGGACCACTGCCAAAGTGGCGGTCCGGCTGCAACATTACGACAGTGGCAGAACCGCCATTGTCAGACCGCCGACACTGCCAGGTTGCAGCCAGAATATAGCCTGGAGGGCTTGGCGGTTGTAATCCTCAAGGGCAGCGCTGCTTGCAGCGCTTCCCTGGGGAATATGAGTCCCCTTTCCACCAACCTTTGTATGGTGGTAGCCCCGCCATGCAAAGGCTGGTGGAAAGGTGGTGCCGGGGGTCCCATGGGGGCCCCTGCACTGCCCATGCTCTTGGCATGGGCAAGGGAGGGGTCCTCATGGACAGCCCCGTCATGCTTTCCACTGCCCGAATTACAGGCAGTGCAAAGCACAACAGTGCTGCTGCACCCGCCATACCACCACATTGGCATCGGCCCCCTCAGGAGCCAGCATCAATGTTAAAGCCCTGTTCACTGCCCTGCTGTGAACTCTTTATGTGGCGGGCGGTGTTCAGGCCACACAGACGGCCGGATGGCAGGATGAGTTTGGACACTCGTAATGAGGGGCACTGTGTGTCTGTGCCACAGCCTGCATTGAGAAAGACAGTTTTTGCGTGAACCAGTGATGTCACTTCATATATAGAAGGATGATGGGAAATCCAGTGATCTAATTTTCTATGAAGATGGATAAGGGAAAAAGTGACATCAAAGATAGCGATAGTCATCAATTTAAATACTATTTAAAGGACCTGTGAGATGTGCAAAATTGCATTGCCTCACCTGAGCACCAGTGCACACTTGAGTCTTAGGTAGGCTGCTCAGAATGCAGGAACGAACACACCAGCTGTCCCTCCCTTCCAGTGGCTCAGAAAATAAGAAATTCTCTAAAAGCATCAGTCCACAGATATTATGAGGCGAACAGCTGATCATACCCAGGACGCAGCAGCCAGGGCCTGTAGCTGGACTCGCAACAGCACACACCAAGGCCCAGATTATTCAGGACATTGCTGCGCTGTGTTGTGTGGAAAGAGAGGGCCAATCAGGGCCAAATCTGCTAAGGTGTGGCACTGTTCTACCCTATTTCTACACTGGAGCACTTTAGACAGCATTGCACCAACACAGACACACTTGTGCTGTAGTGCAAGGGTGTCTCTACATTGCCCGAAGCACAGGCTTTGTTTTGGAAGGGGTCCCTTCCAGTATAAAATTATGCTTTAAGGCCCTTCCCTCTTTGTATGTGTATGATGCAGCACCCATGGATGCCTCCTCGTTGTGCCTGCCTAGAGGAGTCATAGGACTTTGGTTCAAATCTATGTCTTCAGCTCTTATCCTGTAGATAGGGATTAGCATCCAAGCCTATGGATTGTGCATGGGAACAGCCAGGCAACCCCCCATGGAATGCCCCCTTGACGTAAAGTAACGGAAGGCAGTACATTACACAACTTTGCTTTACTTTGTGTTACAATCCAACACAAATTGAGATTTGCATTGGATTCTGAATTCCACCTGAGCACTTTGAGTTATGTTTGCATTTAGAAAATTAAAGAAAACCCGACTCAAGGCGTTTGTAAATCTAGGTCCTAGTGTCTTACAACTAAGCTTTTTTACATTCACAAAGCAACTGAAAATACAGCTGGCGTCCAGTTGCTACTTCAGTTGTAACTTTCAGTACTGTTACTGCTTTTGAGTCATATGACAAGTGCTAAGAAACCCTTAGAGGTAAACAAGCACTATACAAAAGTCACAGATAATATAACACAGTAGCCATGATGGTGAACAGGAGCCAGGGATGCCAGCTTGACAGTCCAGAAGGGTAATGGACCTCATTGTGCCGGGGGAAGGGGCCTAGTTGAACTTCAATGAAGCCTGTTGGGTGCCAGTGACGTGGTCATGGTGTAACTAGTTAGTGCCAGTGACGTGGCCATTGTGCAACCAGCTAGTTTGAAGTCTGAGCCCTAAATATTCTCCACTCAAAATGCCATCTCAACCTGCCAGTGACCAGGACTTCTGACCACAGAAGAACCAATAATGCTAGGGGCCAAGACTCCTGCCCATAGTAGAACCATTATTGCCAGGGACCAGGATTCCTGCCCACAGTAGAACAATTAATGACAGGGATCAGGACTCCTGCCCACAGTAGAACCATTAACGCCAGGGCCATGTACTCCTGCCCACTGTAGAACCATTAATGCGAGTGGCCAAGACTCCATTCCACAGTAGAACCAATAATGTCAGGGTCCAGGACTCCTGCCCACAATAGAACCATTAATGCCAGGGGCCAGGACGTCTGCCCACATAAGAACCATTAATGCCAGGGGACAGCACTCCTGCCACAGTAAAAGCTTTAATGCCACGGACCAGGACTCCTGCCGACTGAAGAAACATTAATGCCAGGGCCCGGAGCTCCTTCCCACATGAGAACTATTAATGCCAGTGGTCAGGGCTCCTGCCCACAGTAGAACAAATAATGCCAGGGGCCAGGACACCTGCTCACAGAAGAACCATTAACGCCAGTGACCAGGACACTTTCCCACAGTTAAACCATTAATACCAGGGGACAGGCCTCATGCGACTTCTGCCCACAGTAGAACCATTAATGCCAGGGGCCAGGGTGCCTGCCCACAGTAGAACCATTAATGTCAGTTGTCAGGACTCCTGCCCACAGTAGAACCATTAAGGCAAGTGCTCAGGACTCCTGCCCACTGTAAAACCATAAATGCCATGGCCAGGACTCCTGCACACAGTAAAACCATTAAAGTCAGTGGCCAGGACTCCTGCCCACAGTAGAACCATTAAGGCCAGGGGCCAGGACTCCTGCCCACAGTAGAACCATTAATTCTAGGGACCAGGACTCCTGCCCAGAGGTGAACCGTTAATGCCAGGGGCCAGGACTCCTGGGACTCCTGCCCACAGTAGATCCATTAATGCCAGGGGCCAGGACTCCTGCCCACAGTAGAACCATTATTGCCAGGGACCAGGACCCCTGCCCACAGTAGATCCATTAATGCCAGGGGCCAGGACTCATGTCCACAGTAGAACCATTAATGTCGGTGGTCAGGACTTCTGCCCACAGTAGAACTATGAATACCAGAGGCCAGGACTCCTGCCCACTGTAGAAGCATTAATGCCAGGAGTCAGGACCCCTGCCCACAGTAGATCCATTAATGCCACGGGCCAGGACTCCTACCCGCAGTAGAACCATTAATGCCAGGACGAGACTCTTGCCCACAGGAAAACCATTAATGTCATTGGCCAGGGCACCTGGTGATGGGATACAGGAAGTGCTTCTGTGACACCTGGCGATGGGATGCAGGAAGTGCTGCTGTGACACCTGGTGAAGGGATGCAGGAAGTGCTGCTGTGACACCTGGTGAGGGGATTCAGGAAGTGCTGCTGTGACACCTGGTGATGGGATGCAGGAAGTGCTGCTGTGACGCAGGAAGGAAGTGCTGCTGTGACGCCTGGTGATGGGATGTAGGAAGTGGTGCAGTAACACCTGGTGATGAGATTCAGGATATTCTGCTATGACACCTGGTGATGGGATACAGGAAGCGCTTCTGTGACACCTGGTTTTGGAACGCAGGAAGTGCTGCTATGACACCTGGTGATGGGATGCAGGAAGCGCTGCTGTGTCACCTGGTGATGGGATGCAGGAAATGCTGCTGTAACACCTGATGATGGGATGCAGGAAGTGCTGCTGTGACACCTGTTGACTGGATGCAGGAAGTGCTGCTGTAACACCTGGTGATGGGATGCAGGAAGTGCTGCTGTGACGCCTGTTGACTGGATGCAGGAAGTGCTACTGTAAAACCTGGTGTTGAGATATAGAAAGTGCTGTTGTAGCATCTCGTGATTGGATGCAGGAAGTGCTGCTGTGACACCTGGTGATGGGAGGCAGAAAGCGCTGCTGTGACACCTGGTGATGGGATCTATTAAGTGCTGCTGTAACACTTGGAAATGGGATGCAGGAAGTGCTACTGTGTCACCTGGTGATGGAATGCAGGAAGTTATGCTGTGACACCTGGTGACAGGATGCAGGGATTGCTGCTGTGACATCTGGTGATGGGATACAGGAAGTGCTGCTGTGACACCTGGTTATGGGATACAGGGATTGCTGCTGTGACACCTGGTAATGGGTTGCAGGAAGTGCTGCTGTGACACCTGGTGATGGGATGCAGGAATTGCTGCTGTGATGCAGGAAGGAAGTGCTCCTGTAACACCTGGTGATGGGATACAGGGATTGCTGTGGTGATACCTGGTGATGGGAGGCAGGAAGTGCTGCTGTGACACCTGGTGATGGGATGCAGGAAGCGCTGCTGTGACACCTGGTGATGGATGCAGAAAGTGCGGCTGTGACACCTGGTGATGGGATGCAAGAAGTGCTCCTGTGACACCTGGTGAAGGGATGCAGGAAGTGCTGCTATGACACCTGGTGATGGGATGCAGGAAGTGCTGCTGTGACGCAGGAAGGAAGTGCTGCTGTGACACCTGGTGAAGGGATGCAGGGAGTTCTGCTGTGACACCTGGTGACAGGATGCAGGGATTGCTGCTGTGACATCTGGTGATGGGAAACAGGAAGTGCTGCTGTCACCCCTGGGTATGGGATACAGGGATTGCTGCTGTGACACCTTTGTAATAGGATGCAGGAAGTGCTGCTGTGACACCTGGTGATGGGATGCAGGAAGTGTGTAGGAGGCTGGCCTGGCTTATAGTGGGTACCAGAGGTACTTACACCTTGTGCCAGGTCCAGTTATCCCTTATTAGTGTAGAAGAGGTGTTTCTAGCAGCTAAGGCTGATAAAAGGTAGCTATGGCAAAGCAGCTTAGGCTGAACTAGGAGACATGTAAAGCTCCTACTATATCACTGGTGTCATATGCACAATATCATAAGAAAACACAATACACAGATATAATAAAAATAAAGGTACTTTATTTTTATGACAATATGCCAAAAGTATCTCAGTGAGTACCCTCAGTATGAGGATGAGAAATATACACGAGATATATGTACACAATACCAAAATTATGCAGTAATAGCAAAAGGAAGTAATGCAAGCAATGTAAAGTTACAGTAGATTACAATAGGAGCACATAGGTATAGCGGCAACACAAACCATAAACTCCAAAAGTGGAATGCGAACCACGAATGGACCCCAAACCTATGTGAGCTTGTAGAGGGTCGCTGGGACTGTAAGAAAACAGTGAGGGATAGAAAAATAGCCCACACCAAGACCCTGAAAAGTAGGTGTAAAGTGCACCTACAACCCCCAGAGAGCACAGAAGTCGTGATAGGGGGATTCTGCAAGGAAAACCAACACCAGCAATGCAACAACAGTGGATGTCCGGACCTGAGTACCTGTAAGACAAGAGGACCAAGTCCAAGAGTCGCGACAGTGTCGAGAGTGGGCAGGAGCCCAGGAAATGCCAGCTGTGGGTGCAAGGAAGCTGCCACCAGATGGGAGAAGCTTGGTGTTTTGCAAGAACGAAGAGGACTAGGAACTTCCCCCTTGGAGGATAGATGTCGCACATCGTGAAGAAGCTTGCAGAGGTGTTCCCACGCAGAAAGACCCCAAACAAGCCTTGCTAGCTGCAAGGGTTGCAGTTAGGGTTTCTGGATGCTGCTGTGGCCCAGGAGGGACCAGGATGTAGCCACTTGGATGAGGAAACAGAGGGGGCGTCCAGCAAGTCAGGGAGCCCTCACAGAAGCAGGCAGCACCCGCAGAAGTACCAGATCAGGCACTTAGAAGAGGAGTGAACTGGAGTCCACCCAAAGTCAGAAAAGGGAGTCCCACAATGCCGGAGGACAACTCAGAAGGTTGTGCACTGCAGGTTAGAGTGTCGGGGACCCAGGCTTGGCTGTGCACGAAAGAAATCCTGGAAGAGTGCACAGGAGCCGAAGCAGCTGCAAATCACGCAGTACCCAGCAATGCAGTCTAGCGTGGGGAGCCAAGGACTTACCTCCACCAAACTTGGAATGAAGAGTCACTGGACTGTGGGAGTCACTTGGACAGAGTTGCTGAGTTCCAGGGACCACGCTCGTCGTGCTGAGAGGGGACCCAGAGGACCGGTGATGCAGTCTTTTGGTGCCTGCGGTAGCAGGGGGAAGATTCCGTCGACCCACAGGAGATATCTTCAGAGCTCCTGGTGCAAAAAGGAGGCAGGCTACCCCCAGAGCATGCACCACCAGGAAACAGTCGAGAAAGCCGGCAGGATGAAGCGATACAAGGTTGCAGTAGTCGTCTTTGCTACTTTGTTGCGTTTTTGCAGGCATTCTGAGCAGTCAGCGGTCGATCCTTTGGCAGAAGGTGAAGAGGGAGATGCAGAGGAACTCTGGTGAGCTCTTGCATTCGGTATCTGAAAAATTCCCCAAAGCAGAGACCCTAAATAGCCAGAAAAGGAGGTTTGGCTACCTAGGAAGGAGGATAGGCTAGTAAGAAAGGTAAGAGCCTATTAGAAGGAGTCTCTGACGTCACCTGCTGGCACTGGCCACTCAGAGCAGTCCAGTGTGCGTGCAACACCTCTGTTTCCAAGATGGCAGAGGTCTGGGGCACACTGGAGGAGCTCTGGGCACCTTCCCTGGGAGGTGCAGGTCAGGGGAGTGGTCACTCCCCTTTCCTTTGTCCAGTTTCACACCAGAGCAGGGCTGGGGGATCCCTGAACCGGTGTAGACTGGCTTATGCAGAGATGTGCACCATCTGTGCCCATGAAAGCATTTCCAGAGGCTGGGGGAGGCTACTCCTCCCCAGCCATCACACCTATTTCAAAGGGAGAGGAAATCCTTTGTTCTGTCTTCCTGGGCCAGGGCTGCCTGGACCCCAGGGGGGCATAAACCTGTCTGAGGGGTTGGCAGCAGCTGCAGTGAAACCCCTGAAAAGGCAGTTTGGCAATACCCGGGTTCTGTGCTAGAGACCCGGGGGATCATGGAATTGTCCCCCCAATGCCAGAAGTACCTTTATTTTTAGTACTTCTGTGTATTGTGTTTTCTTATGATATTGTGCATATGACACCAGTGGTATAGTAGGAGCTTTACATGTCTCCTAGTTCAGCCTAAGCTGCTCTGCGATAGCTACCTTCTATCAGCCTAAGCTGCTAGAAACACCTCTTCTACACTAATAAGGGATAAACGGACCTGGCACAAGGTGTAAGTACCTCTGGTACCCACTACAAGCCAGGCCAGCCTCCTACACTCTGACACCTGGTGATGGGATGCAGGAAGTGCTGCAGTGACACCTGGTGATGAGATACAGGAAGTGCTGCTGTGACGCAGGAAGTGCTGATGTGACACCTGTTGATGGGATACAGGAAGCGCTGTAGCAACACCTGGTGATGGGATACAGGAAGCACTGCTGTGATATCTGGTGATGGCATAGAGGAAGTGCTGCTGTGACACCTGGTGATGGGATACAGGAAGCGCTGCTGTGACACCTGGTGATGGGATACAGGAAGCGCTGCTGTGACACCTGGTGATGGGATACAGGAAGCACTGCTGTGACACCTGGTGATGGCATAGAGGAAGCGCTGCTGTGACACCTGGTGACGGGATGCAGGAAGTGCTGCTGTGACACCTGGTGACTGGATGCAGGAAGTGCTGCTGTGACACCTGGTGACTGGATGCAGGAAGTGCTGTGACACCTGGTGATGGGATTCAGGAAGTGCTGTGACACCTGGTGATGGTATGCAGGAAGTGCTGCTGTGACACCTGGTGATGGGATGCAGGAAGTGCTGCTGTGACTACTGGTGATTGGACGCAGGAAGTGCTGCTGTGACACCTTGTGACTGCATGCAGGAAGTGCTGCTGTGACTACTGGTGATGGGATGCAGGAAGTGCTGCTTTGACTACTGGTGATGGGACGCAGGAAGTGCTGCTGTGACACCTGGTGATGGGATGCAGGAAGTGCTGCTGTGACACCTGGTGACTGGATGCAGGAAGTGCTGCTGTGACACCTGGTGACTGAATGCAGGAAGTGCTGCTGTGATACTGACTTGCTCAGTGGAAGGTAAAATCTGAGCATCAGAGAGATTTGTATGAGGAACACTCTAAGCAGGCCAGCACGTATGTGCCGTCATGTGCTGCAGCATAGATTCCAGGTGGCCATCTAGAGACCCTCTCCACGTCTCTTTCACCCAGGCCCACTCTCCAGCTACCTCTGTGCTCCCCACATCCCACTGTTTCTGAGAGTCCACCATGTCTGCTGTACACATCCATGGTGCCTGGGACCAGTGCTGGAACCAGGTGAAAGGATAGGTGGAGCCCCTCAACTCTAGAACGGAGAGCAGCTTTGGCAAAGGTCTCCTAAAGCTAATATGATTGGTTTGAGGAAGAAGAGTGCGCTCCACCCTGAAGGCTGCGCGCCCAGGGCATCTAGGCGCTGGCACATGATGTTGCTTCCCACGTGTGTTGGCTGGAAGGAATGATTAAAGGTTCCGCTTAGAGTGGGTGCTTCAAGGTGCGGTTCAGACTGTGGGCTCCTTAAGCGTGAATGACACTCTGGGGAAATTTGCTAACACTTCCAGCTCGATTTGCATCACAAACGCGACAGGAGCCAAGGACAAAGCTTTATGTTGGGGGTTACTTACAATACACTCAGTATCTGCATTGGAAAGTTGTTGAAAGTAGCAGAGCGTACCCCTAGGTGCTAGTTTGCATCGAGGGGGCCATCCCATGATTGGTGCATAGATGTCCCCCTTGCAACCAACCGTGGGTTTTGCAAAATGTCGTATAATTTGCTTTTAAATAATTACACGGAAGTTCAGTAACATTATGCAAAATTGTAATTATGGGAAACGCAAATCTGACATTTAGCACAACATTCTCTTCATCTCCATTTTGGATGCAGAAATGCATTTTGTGCTGACTAAAGAGAGAAAAAACACCAACAGAAATCCCTTTCGACTAACACTTGTAGTCGATGATTTGATCCATAAAATTATGCCATGTCGAGGCAGGTGTAACAATGGAGCAAGTTTCACATGTTTCTGCACGTGTGCTGCACAAAACACATACAAAGTAGGAAAGTATTTAGACACAGTGTTACTGCTGTGAACTAGTAGCTGCACATGCCCAGGGACCTCTGCCAGGCTTGGTCCCCTGCCCGCGTGCCCACTGCACATGTCCCTTCTCTGCACCATCGACAGCTCATCCAAAGTGCCAGCATGTCAAACTTCGTTATTTTCAGATTTGGGACGTCAGATGCATTCTGTCACGACTGAGTTATGCTACAATACAAAGATACACGTTACTTTATTTACATAATAAGTCTGAGTTGAATCTCGTATTTTTCAATTTCTCATTATCTTCAGTTAATGTGTGGGTGAAATGATGCAGACCTACCCCGTTATGTTCATTTGTGGGTGACGCACCTCTACAGTCTTGTCTCTTAAACTGGCTGCACAGGTCAGACGTGTGGACTGTGAAAGCGTCTCTCGAGGTTTCCCTGTCGTACTTGGTGCATCGCCGCTGCTCAGAGGGTTTGCGACCAAGGACGCCGAAGGTCACTGGCTCTGAGCTGATTTTGCACCCTGTGGTTCTGATTGCATGTGCCAGCCTCGAGGCTGCCTCGAGCCCTCTGCTAACCTGGCATCTGGCGGTGATAATGGGCGGTGCCAGCTTGGATGGCTTAGTGGACCCTCTGCTGACCTGTCATCCGGTGGTGATAATGGGCGGTGCCAGCCTGGATGGCTCCGCAGACCCCCTGCTGACCAGGCATCCTGCGGTGATAATGGGCGGTGCCAGCCTGGATGGCTCCGCTGACCCTCTGCTGACCTGACATCTGGCGGTGATAATGGGCGGTGCCAGCCTGGATGGCTCTGCGGATCCTCTGTTGACCTGGAATCCGGTGGTGATAATGGGCGGTGCCAACCTGGATGGCTCCGTGGACCCTCTGCTGACCTGACATCTGGCGGTGATAACCGCCGGTGCCAGCCTGGATGGCTCCGCGGACTCTCTCCCTGGCATCTGGCGGTGATAATGGGCAGTGCCAGCTTGGATGGCTCGGTGGACCCTCTGCTGACCTGGCATCTGGCGGTGATAATCCCTGGTGCCAGCCTGGATGGCTCCGCTGGCCCTCTGTGGACCTGGCATCCAGCGGTGATAATGGGCGGTGCCAGCCTGGATGGCACCGGGGGCCCTCTGTTGACCTGGCATTCAGCGGTGATAATGGGCAGTGCCAGCCTGGATGGCTCCGTGTACCCTCTGCTGACCTGGCGTCTGGCGGTGACGTTGCTACAGGCATTCACGCTGGGGAGGGGATCTCAGTGGTTTTTTAAAGCGTCCTGACCCTGGCATTAATGGTTCTACTGTGGGCAGGTGTCCTGGGCCGTGGCATTAATGGTTCTACTGTGGGCAGGAGTCCTGGGCCATGGCATTAATGGTTCTACTGTGGGCAGGAGTCCTGGGCCATGGCATTAATGGTTCTTCTGTAGGCAGGAGTCCTGGGCCCTGGCATTAATGATTCTACTGTGGTCAGGACTCCTGGCCCCTGGTATTAACGGTTCTACTGAGGGGAGGAGTCCTGGGCCGTGGCATTAATGGTTCTACTACGAGCAGTAGTCCTGGGCCGTTGCATTAATGGTTCTATTGTGGCAAGAGTCCTGTCCCCTGGCATTAATGGTTCTTCTGTGGGCAGGAGTCCTGGGCTGTGGCATTAATGGTTCTACTATGAGCAGTAGTCCTGGGCTGTGGCATTAATGGTTCTACTGTGGCAGGAGTCCTGTCCCCTAGCATTAATGGTTTTACTGTGGGCAGAAGTCCTGGACCATGGCATTAATGGTTCTACTGTGGACAGGAGTCCTGGACCATGGCATTGTTGGTTCTACGGCATTAATGGTTCTACTGTGGACAGGAGTCCTGGACCATGGCATTAATGGTTCTTCTGTGGACAGGAGTCCTGGCTGCAGGTATTAATAGTTCTAGCATCCCCATCCCATCCACTATCACAGCAGCAATCCCTGCATCCCATCACCATGTGTCACAGCAGCACTTCCTGTGTCCCATCACCAGGTGTTACAGCAGCACCTCTCGCGTCCCATCACCAGGTGTCACAGCAGCACTTCCTGCGTTCCATTACCAGGTGTCACTGGAGCACTCCCTGCATCCATCACCAGGTGTCAATCCAGCGCTCCTTGCCTCCCATCACCAGGCTTTACAGCAGCACTTCCTGCATCCCATCACCAGGTAACGCAGCAGCACTTCCTGCATCCCTTCACCAGGTGTCACAGCAGCACTTCCTGCGTCCCAACACCAGGTGTCACAGAAGCACTTCCTGCATCCCATCACCAGGTGTCATAGCAGAACTTCCTGCATCCCATCACCAGGTGTTACTGCACCACTTACTACATCCCATCACCAGGTGTCACAGCAGCACCTCCTTCCTGCATCACAGCAGCGCTTCCTGCATCCCATCACCAGGGTTGTCCAGTATGGCCGTCTTTGGCTGGATGTTAATTCTCTAGTGCTGAGACATGCATCTCAGCATCAACAAACATGACAGTACAACACCATCAGAAAATGAGTGCTCAGTTCACTATGAGTGTCTGGACACGCGCAGCACATCTTTTCACAAGACCTCCTGCACTAATGGGTTCACACAACTGGAGATGACTCGCTGCTTGGAGACCAACATGGCCCCCCAGGCCCCTGAGTTCTCACAGGTGCTGGTTGTGAGCCCCAGCTCCTCGGCCAGGGGACGGTGGCCTGCTGGAGTCAGCAAACCTCAACAGGTCAATCAGGCATGAAGGAGTGCATCCACCATCCTCAGGAGAGTGCAGCACATTTATTGTGACACATGTCCACAGATCAGTGAGCGCAAGTTCATTCAGAGGGGCTTAGGGTATTTATTTCACCTTTCTAAAGCACAAAGGTCTGAATGACAGCTGCCAAGATGCTGGTACTGCTTCTTCAGAAAGATATTTAGGGGCATAATTAAGAGCCCCCAGTGCCACCGGAATGTCACGTTTAATGAAGCTCTGTTGGCGCTATGCACTGCACCGTATTTACAAGGTGGAGTTAAGCCACTTTTTGTGGATTAACGTCACCTTGTAAATAAACCCCTTTCACACGCAGGGCTTTGTGTGGAAAGGGGCATGCAATGGGTGTTGCTGTGGGCTTGCCACAGGAGCAGCCATTGCATTTTGACGCTGACCCAGATTTACGAATTTTCATAAACCTGAAGCAGGGCTAAAATCTAATGCCACCTTGGGGGTGGCATGAGCATGGCGCAACGAGGAGACATGCTTTTATTTCTCCTCGTTTTTTGTTCTTTCTATTTGTACTGCAGAATGCAGCACACATAGAAAGAGCAAATTGCCATTTAGGATCGTTATTATGCAGGAAGGTGTTCCTTCCTGCACAAAAACAATCTCCCTCTCAACGCAGCCATCCTTGCTCTTTGGTGCGTTGGTGCACGGCAGCAAATTTAGTGCCGGCGCAGGGGGAAACACAGGGGTGTACCGTGTTCTTGTATATACGGAGCATCCCTGTGTTCTGAAAACGACGGAGCGGGTTGCTGCGAAGTTTAGCACCTCAATGCGCACCGTCATTTTCTCTTAAATCTTGCCTTAAGTACTTTTCACACTGCATCCACCTAACAAAGCTGAGGTTACAATCTTGCCTCACGGATGTTATGCACTCAACTCATTCTCAACTTCTCTCAAAGAAGCATCTGCTCACATTTAAAATGGCAGTCATTTCTTTTTCTGCCATAAAACGTCCCACTAAAAGTGAAGTGAAAAAGGTACCACCCCAGGAAGGTGTTGTGGAGTTTTCTAAAGTTCAGTTTTCACCTAGGTTTCATTAGAAACTACTGAACTATGAGCCAGGCGCCTACCTACTACCACAACGACGTTGAAGGCAAAAAGAGTCTACCTACTGGAGTATCCCAAGGCTTCTTGATGGCCAAGACCTGCTTCAGGAGCCATGACTTCCCCTGTGGTAGCGTCATTGATGGGTGTCCAGATATGGGCGGCAACTATTTAATGTCCGGAGAACTATTCATGACCACCATAAGTGTGAAGAGCCAAAACACCTGTCCACTCTGGGGAAACTTTCCTTCACATAAACAGGTACCCCTTTTAATGGGGACCACTACAGTGGGTCCAGAGAGGGCAAGTTCTTGGATCTTCAGAGGGCCCTGGTGCTCTTGAGGGGACTATTGGTTAACTATACCACAGTGTGCCACCCTGTGCTTCACTCATGTCAGCAATGACCAGGTACACTGCCTTCAGAGAGGGCAAGTTCTTGGATCTTCAGAGGGCCCTGGTTCTCTTGAGGGGACTATTGGGCAACTCTACCACAGTGTGCCACCCTGTGCTTCACTCATATCAGCAATGACCAGGACCACTGGAACCACCTGACTGGGGAGCAAGATTTGACTACAATAAATGGCAAATTATACAGCATGATACGCCACATTTGTTGAATAGTATTTCTTCACTATTTTATGAATTGTTACATGTGGTAACACTGCCTGGGCAAAGATTCATTCTCAATAGTAGCAGTTTAATAACCAAATACAGAAAGAAGATCTGAAAGATGACCAGCTAACCTTTGCCACAGGCCTTACACGGCACATAAATACATGTAGCATATTTTTTTGATCTGTTAGTGCTACAAACATTTTTTTTTGTTAAAATGTGAAGAATATGCTGCAGAGGATAAATTATGTGGCAAATGCATCAAATCCATGTTTTATTATGTTATGCAGATTTGAACAACACTCTGTTACCTGAGAGGGTATCCTGGCGCTGAGCAGGTGTAACTTTGGGCACACCTAGGGCCTCGAACAGCCAGGTCTTCATCTTCTTGCAGGATTCAAGAAGTGAGGAGGAGGCACCTATTTGTAGAAGCAGGTTGTTCCATGCTTTAGAAGCAATGTAGAAGGAGGCTCGGACACCACATCTGGTGTTCAATATGTGTGGGATTTGTGAATGTAGGAGTCCGGGTGACCAGAGGTGTCTGGAAGGTTTGTGAAAGAAGATGTGATTGTTGAAGTTTGCTGGGCCAGTGGAATGCCTTGAAAGTGTGGGTGAGGAGTATGAATTGTGCTAATTTCTGAATGAGGAGCCAGTAGAATCCTTCAGGTGTGGTGAGATGTGACTGTGGTATGAAATTATGAGAGTAATTCTGGCCACCGAGTTCTGAATGGTCTGCAGCCTTCGTGAGTTTCTTGTTGATCCCGGCATAATGGTGTTCCCATAGTCCAGCTTGCTTATAACGAGGGCAACCATGACAGTTTTGCAGTTGCTGATTGGCACCCCTTTGAAATCTTCCGCAGCAACCTCCTCGTATGGAAGCATAAGGCAGTGACGGCATTGACTTGGGTGGTCATGTCGAGTTTGCTGTCAATGATGATCCCGAGTAGGGGTGGGCGGTAAATTCCTGTAAGTGGACGGAGTTCGCATAGTTTTGCCACTCTGCTTAGAGCATGGAGTTTGCTTTTGGCCACGTTGGGGAGTTTACTGTCCCCACCTGTAGGAAAGTAGCCTCTTTCTAGCCTTGTTACCCCCATATTTGGCCTGTTTGTGAGTATATGTCAGGGTGTTTTCACTGTCTCACTGGGATCTTGCTAGCCAGGGCCCATTGCTCATAGTGAAAACCCTATGTTGTAAGTGTGTTTGTTATGTGTCACTGGGATCCTGCTAGCCAGGACCCCAGTGCTCATAAGTTTGTGGCCTGTATGTGTTCCCTGTGTGGTGCCTAACTGTCTCACTGAGGCTCTGCTAACCAGAACCTCAGTGGTTATGCTCTCTCTGCTTCCCAAATTTGTCACTACAGGCTAGTGACAAAATTTACCAATTCACATTGGCATACTGGTACACCCATATAATTCCCTTGTATATGGTACTGAGGTACCCAGGGTATTGGGGTTCCAGGAGATCCCTATGGGCTGCAGCATTTCTTTTGCCACCCATAGGGAGCTCTGACAATTCTTACACAGGGTTGCCAGTGCAGCCTGAGTGAAATAACGTCCACGTTATTTCACAGCCATTTACCACTGCACTTAAGTAACTTATAAGTCACCCATATGTCTAACCTTCACCTGGTGAAGGTTGGGTGCAAAGTTACTTAGTGTGTTGGCACCCTGGCACTAGCCAAGGCGCCCCCACATCGTTCAGGGCAAATTCCCCGGACTTTGTGAGTGCGGGGACACCATTACACAAGTGCACTATACATAGGTCACTACCTATGTATAGCGTCACAATGGTAACTCCGAACATGGCCATGTAACATATCTAAGATCATGGAATTGTCACCCCAATACCATTCTGGTATTGGGGGGACACTTCCATGATCCCCCGGGTCTCTAGCACAGTACCCGGGTACTGCCAAACTGCCTTTCCGGGGTCTCCACTGCAGCTGCTGCTGCTGACAACCCCTAAGACAGGTTTCTGCCCTCCTGGGGTCCAGGCAGCCCTGGCCCAGGAAGGCAGAACAAAGGATTTCCTCTGAGAGAGGGTGTTACACCCTCTCCCTTTGGAAATAGGTGTGAAGGGCTGGGGAGGAGTAGCCTCCCCCAGCCTCTGGAAACGCTTTGATGGGAACAGATGGTGCCCATCTCTGCATAAGCCAGTCTACACCAGTTCAGGAATCCCCCAGCCCTGCTCTGGCGCAAAACTGGACAAAGGAAAGGGGAGTGACCACTCCCCTGACCAGTACCTCCCAGGGGAGGTGCCCAGAGCTCCTCCAGTGTGTCCCAGACCTGTGCCATCTTGGAAACAGAGGTGTTGGGGGCACACTGGACTGCTCTGAGTGGCCAGTGCCAGCAGGTGACGTCAGAGGCTCCTTCTGATAGGCTCTTACCTCTCTTGGTAGCCAATCCTCCTTCCTAGGTAGCCAAACCTCCTTTTCTGGCTATTTAGGGTCTCTGCTTTGGGGAATTCTTCAGATAAGGAATGCAAGAGCTCACCAGAGTTCCTCCGCATCTCCCTCTTCACCTTCTACCAAAGGATCGACCTCTGACTGCTCAGGACGCCTGCAAAACCGCAACAAAGTAGCAAGACGACTACCAGCAATATTGTAGCACCTAATCCTGCCGACTTTCTCGACTGTTTCCAGGTGGTGCATGCTCTGGGGGTAGCCTGCCTTCACCCTGCACCAGAAGCTACAAAGAAATCTCCTGTGGGTCGATGGAATCTTCCCCCTGCTAACGCAGACACCAAAAGACTGCCACACTGGTCCTCTGGGTCCCCTCTCATCCTGATGAGCATCCTGGAACACAGCAACTCTGTCCAAGTGACTCCCACAGTCCAGTGACTCTTCAGTCCAAGTTTGGTGGAGGTAAGTCCTTGCCTCCCCACGCTAGACTGCAAAGCTGTGTACCGCGTGATTTGCAGCTACTCCGGCTCCTGTGCACTCTTCCAGAATTTCCTTTGTGCACAGCCAAGCCTGGGTCCCCGGCACTCCATCCTGCAGTGCACAACCTTCTGAGTTGTCCTCTGGCATTGTGGGACTCCCTTTTGTGACTTCACGTGGACTCCGGTTCACTTTTCTTCTAAGTGCCTGTTGGGGTACTTTTGCGGGTGCTCCCTGCTTCTGTGAGGGCTCCCTGAGTTGCTGGGCGCCCCCTCTGTCTCCTCCTCCAAGTGGCGACATCCTGATCTCTCCTGGGCCACAGCAGCACCCAAAAACCTCTACCACAACCCTTGCAACTAGCAATGCTTGTTTGCGGTCTTTCTGCGTGGGAGCACCTCTGCAAGCTTCATCGCGACGTGGGACATCTGTCTTCCAAAGGAGAAGTCCCTAGTCCTCTTCTTTCTTGCAGAACTCCAAGCTTCTTCCAACCGGTGGCAGCTTCCATGCATCTTCAGCTGGCATTTCCTGGGCTCCTGCCCACTCTCGACACTGTCGCGACTATTGGACTTGGTCCCCTTGTCTTACAGGTACTCAGGTCCGGAAATCCACTGTTGTTGCATTGCTGGTGTTTGTTCTTCCTGCAGAATCCCCCTATCATGACTTCTGTGCTCTCTGGGGGTAGAAGGTGCACTTTACACCGACTTTTCAGGGTCTTGGGGTGGGGTATTTTTCTAACCCTCACTGTTTTCTGACAGTCCCAGCGACCCTCTACAAGCTCACATAGGTCTGGGGTCCATTCGTGGTTCACATTCCACTTTTGGAGTATATGGTTTGTGTTGCCCCTATACCTATGTGCTCCTATTGCAATCTATTGTAATTCTACACTGTTTGCATTACTTTTCTTGCTATTACTTACCTAATTTTGGTTTGTGTACATATAACTTGTGTATATATCTTATCCTCTTACTGGGGATACTCACTGAGATACTTTTGGCATATTGTCATAAGAATAAAGTACCTTTATTTTTAGTACCTCTGTGTATTATGATATTGATCATATGATATAAGTGGTATAGTAGGAGCTTTACATGTCTCCTAGTTCAGCCTAAGCTGCTTTGCCATAGCTACCTTCTATCAGTCTAAGCTGCTAGCAACACCTCTTCTACACTAATAAGGGCTAACTGGACCTGGCACAAGGTGTAAGTACCTCTGGTACCCACTACAAGCCAGGCCAGCCTCCTTCACCACCCATACTTCTGCTACACAGTGGTTTTTCTTACTCTTGGTCTTGGCAGTAAAAGCCCTTAGGATGCTGACAGGCACTGTGGAGGAGGCTTTGATACCCATGGAATGCCCTGTCCCTCCACAGCCTCCACCTCGACCTCTACCTGTAGACAAGTTCCTTGTTGCCAGGGCCCCCTCGCTCTCCTCCCTCTGTCCAGACCACATCCCTCCCTGCACCTTGTACACTCTCTGTGTCTTTCGTGCTTCTTGAATCTGACTCGTATGCTATTGTTTTTACATAGTTTATGTGGCGGGGGCAACATACACCAGTGGGCAGCGAACTGTTGCTCTGAGGCCATGTCCATTGGCATTCGCCCTATTCTATTGCCACAACTAGTGCACTCACCTTTCATGGGTGTTTTTTTAGAAAAGAAAGGTGATGCGATGATGCCTGTACATGATGTCCCTCAAGTTCAAAGCTGCCTCTCAGTTTACTTGGGCCCTGGCATCCCGTGATGCTCTGTGATCTCCTGTGGCTTGTCATTGGTGCTGGCAGGTCCCGCGTGGAAGGGCTACTGTGTGCAGGCCCTATTTGGACAGGTCACATTTTCTGCAGGGACCCACCAGCTCTGCGCGAGGATCGGGTCTGGGTGGACCAGCTCGTAGTGGAACAGGTGAGAATGTGGTTTGCTTGACAAGGCCGCCTGTAGATGTTATGGTGGAGGCCCCACGTCACTGTCTCCCTGATTGGCTATGCACACCGTAGCCAAGATGTCAGCTTTGGAACATGGGTGGCAGGGAAGGAGGAGCCCTGGAAGAAGGCAGGGGGAGTCAGGGAGCCATGAATTCTAGACAAGGATGGCGAGAGAGGAGGGACGTGGGAGAGAGAGTGAGATGGGAAAAGGAATAGAGAAGAAGATAACTGTGTGCTACTGCTACCTCAGTGGGCGGAACTCGGTGGAAACTCACAGAATCTTTATATATCTCCGTGGAATTCCGCAGAGCACAGCTGTATGAGTTCCACCCAGCCCTAATCCCGAGGTTCGTTGTGAGTAGGCTTTAGTCCAAGCTCTGTTGGCCGCCAGGTGGTGTCCCAAGGTGATGTGCTTTTCCCAAAGATCATGATTTCAGGCTTCTTGGTGTTCAGATTAAAAAATGTTAGTCTTCATCAAGTGAGTAATTTCAGTCATGTAAACATTGAACTTAACTGGGTACTGGATGTTTTGTCTGTGAGGGAGAGAATGAGTTGCGTGTCATCGACGTAGGAGAGCACATTGATATCATGAGCAGGGGTGGGTCGAATGTTTCATTCTGCATGCAGAATTGGTGGAATTTGGTCACTTTAACACAGAGTTCTGGGCAAATTGTGGCACTTGCAGCGTGGCAGACTCCTAAAAGGCTAGCTGGCGAGCATGAACGAGATTTGGCATCTCCTAGTGTGATTTTCGAATGTGGGTGGTCACAATCAATGTCTGCCACACGAGTAGATTTGCTCCCACTTGAGTAGATTTTCTACTCGAGAGGCAGCAAAAGCAACTTGAATGGCAACCTGCTCTTGTGCAACGTATGGTGCTATCTGCTCTGATTTTCCAGCGCTGTTTGTGCTACCAGCACTAAATTGGAGTGTGAGCAGGATATTTTCTGCCTATTGGCAGACCTCCATGGAATCGCTTGAAGTTTTTTTGTAACTGTAGAATTCCACACAGTGAACATTTGCAAGCGTGAGATCGGATGATGTTAGCTATATTGCTCATGTATGTGTTGAACAGGGTTGGGCTCAGGGAGGATCCTTGTGGAATTCCACAAATAAGGTTGCATGCATCCAAGGTGCACAGTGCCAGGCAGACTGACTGGGTCCTTCCAATCAGAAAGGAGAAGATCCAATGGAGTGTGTGTCCTAGGACTCTGATGTCATGTAGGCGTTGGATGAGGATGGGGTGGGAGACTGTGCCAAATGCTGTGGAGCGGACTGGGAGGATGAGGGCTGCTGTGTCCCCTCTGTCCAGGATAATTATGCAAAAAAGCCAGAGACAGCAGAATCACATAACCCCAATGGCCTTGGCAATAATCAATGCAGCCAAGTACAGACTGTGAGAACTGTGGTACACACCTCCCCATAGGTGTAAGTGACACCTATGGGCAGCGCCACCAGTCCCTGACTGCCTTCCTCTCCTGTGAGTGTGCTCCCCCCTTCTTGCCCGTGTACCCCGAGTGCTTGAGCTTGTGCTGGTGCTGACTGAAATCCCTTTTCTCTCCTTGTATCCCATGCGTGTGCCCCCGAGTGACTGAAATTCCCCTTTTCTCTCCTTGTATCCCGTGCGTGTGCCCCCGAGTGCCGTGCGCCGTCCTCCCCTCTCAGCCCCTCCTTTTTAGTTGATTTAGTAGGCTCTTGTTCCCTTTTCGCCGTCTTGCCGCTTTTCCCGCTGCTCCTACCGCGCTTTTCCCGCCGTTTTTTGCCGCTCTTTTTTGCCGCTCTTTTTTGCCGCTTCCAGCTCCCCTGCCCGCCCACCTCCCGCCTCCCAGCTGACCCCGCCTCCCCACCTACCCCTTAAATGGCGGCCGCTGCGAGGCAGAGGTAGCGACCACTGACCCTCGGGTAGGTCGCTCCCCTGCTCACGCAGCGCCACCAGTCCCTGACTGCCTTCCTCTCCTGTGAGTGTGCTCCCCCCTTCTTGCCCGTGTACCCCGAGTGCTTGAGCTTGTGCTGGTGCTGACTGAAATCCCTTTTCTCTCCTTGTATCCCATGCGTGTGCCCCCGAGTGACTGAAATTCCCCTTTTCTCTCCTTGTATCCCGTGCGTGTGCCCCCGAGTGCCGTGCGCCGTCCTCCCCTCTCAGCCCCTCCTTTTTAGTTGATTTAGTAGGCTCTTGTTCCCTTTTCGCCGTCTTGCCGCTTTTCCCGCTGCTCCTACCGCGCTTTTCCCGCCGTTTTTTGCCGCTCTTTTTTGCCGCTTCCAGCTCCCCTGCCCGCCCACCTCCCGCCTCCCAGCTGACCCCGCCTCCCCACCTACCCCTTAAATGGCGGCCGCTGCGAGGCCGCGCAGCGGACGTGCGCAGCGGGCGCGCCTAAGGCAAGCCCGTCTGCGCCCGTCCGCGCCTGGACCGCGCCTAGTGCCCGAACCCCTGGCCCCCGCGCCCCCCGCTTGACCTATGACTCCGCCACCCTCGCCAACCTCAACCCCGGCCGCGCGCCGGGCTGCTACCGCGCCACCCCCAAACGTACCCACGGACCCTTCACCTGCAGCAACTGCCGCTTCACCTGCCTACGGACCCACACCGCCACCACCAAGAGCGACGCCCCCGGAAGCAACCTCGAATGCATCCTGGTCAACACCCGCTCCGTCCACAGGCACGCCATCGAACTGTGAAACCTCATCAACTCAACGAACCCAGACATCGCCTTCCTCACCGAGACCTGGATGAACCCCTCCTCGGCACCCGACATCGCCATAGCCATCCCCGACGGCTACAAAATCATCCGGAGAGACCGCTTCAACCGCACCGGAGGAGGCATCGCCATCGCACACAAAAGCTCCATCAGCATCTCGACCCACACCGACAATTCACTCCCCGACGCCGAACACCTCCACTTCGCGATCCACATCGACCCCAAGACAACCCTGTAGGAGGCTGGACTGGCTTGTAGTGAGTACCAAGGGGTACTTGCACCTTGCACCAGGCCCAGTTATCCCTTATTAGTGTATAGGGTGTCTAGCAGCTTAGGCTGATAGATAATGGTAGCTTAGCAGAGCAGCTTAGGCTGAACTAGGAGACGTGTGAAGCTACTACAGTACAACCTAGTGTCATATGCACAATATCATAAGAAAACACAATACACAGTTATACTAAAAATAAAGGTACTTTATTTTTATGACAATATGCCAAAGTATCTTAGAGTGTACCCTCAGTGAGAGGATAGGAAATATACACAAGATATATATACACAACAGCAAAAATATGCAGTATAGTCTTAGAAAACAGTGCAAACAATGTATAGTTACAATAGGATGCAATGGGGAAACATAGGAATAGGGGCAACACAAACCATATACTCCAAAAGTGGAATGCGAACCACGAATGGACCCCAAACCTATGTGACCTTGTAGAGGGTCGCTGGGACTATTAGAAAATAGTGAGAGTTAGAAAAATAACCCTCCCCAAGACCCTGAAAAGTGAGTGCAAAGTGCACTAAAGTTCCCCTAAGGACAAAATAGTCGTGTTAGAGGAATAATGCAGGAAAGACACAAACCAGCAATGCAACAACTGTGGATTTCCAATCTAGGGTACCTGTGGAACAAGGGGACCAAGTCCAAAAGTCACAAGCAAGTCGGAGATGGGCAGATGCCCAGGAAATGCCAGCTGCGGGTGCAAAGAAGCTTCGACTGGACAGAAGAAGCTGAGGTTTCTGCAGGAACGAAAAGGGCTAGAGACTTCCCCTTTGGTGGACGGATTCCTCTCGCCTTGGAGAGTCGTGCAGAAGTGTTTTCCCGCCGGAAGGACGCCAACAAGCCTTGCTACACGCAAATCGTGCGTTTGGCGTTTTTGGACGCTGCTGGGGCCCAGGAGGGACCAGGAGGTCGCAAATTGGACCTGCAGAGAGAGGGGACGTCGAGCAAGACAAAGAGCCTTCACTGAAGCAGGTAGCACCCGGAGAAGTGCCAGAAACAGGCACTACGAGGATGCGTGAAACGGTGCTCGCCGAAGTTGCACAAAGGAGTCCCACGTCGCCGGAGACCAACTTAGAAAGTCGTGCAATGCAGGTTAGAGTGCCGTGGACCCAGGTTTGGCTGTGCATGAAGGATTTCCGCCGGAAGTGCACAGGGGCCGGAGTAGCTGCAAAGTCGCGGTTCCCAGCAATGCAGCCCAGCGAGGTGAGGCAAGGACTTACCTCCACCAAACTTGGGCTGAAGAGTCACTGGACTGTGGGGGTCACTTGGACAGCGTCGCTGGATTCGAGGGACCTCGCTCGTCGTGCTGAGAGGAGACCCAAGGGACCGGTAATGCAGCTTTTTGGTGCCTGCGGTTGCAGGGGGAAGATTCCGTCGACCCACGGGAGATTTCTTCGGAGCTTCTGGTGCAGAGAGGAGGCAGGCTACCCCCACAGCATGCACAAGCAGGAAAACAGTCGAGAAGGCGGCAGGATCAGCGTTACAGAGTTGCAGTAGTCGTCTTTGCTACTATGTTGCAGGTTTGCAGGCTTCCAGCGCGGTCAGCGGTCGTTTCCTTATCAGAAGGTGAAGAGAGAGATGCAGAGGAACTCGGCTGAGCTCATGCATTCGTAATCTAAAGTTTCCCCAGAGACAGAGACCCTAAATAGCCAGAAAAGAGGGTTTGGCTACCTAGGAGAGAGGAAAGGCTACTAACACCTGAATTAGCCTATCAGCAGGAGTCTCTGACGTCACCTGGTGGCACTGGCCACTCAGAGCAGTCCAGTGTGCCAGCAGCACCTCTGTTTCCAAGATGGCAGAGGTCTGGAGCACACTGGAGGAGCTCTGGACACCTCCCAGGGGAGGTGCAGGTCAGGGGAGTGGTCACTCCCCTTTCCTTTGTCCAGTTTCGCGCCAGAGCAGGGGCTAAGGGGTCCCTGAACCGGTGTAGACTGGCTTATGCAGAATTGGGCACATCTGTGCCCAACAAAGCATTTCCAGAGGCTGGGGGAGGCTACTCCTCCCCTGCCTTCACACCATTTTCCAAAGGGAGAGGGTGTCACACCCTCTCTCAGAGGAAGTTCTTTGTTCTGCCATCCTGGGCCAGGCCTGGCTGGACCCCAGGAGGGCAGCTGCCTGTCTGAGGGGTTGGCAGCAGCAGCAGCTGCAGTGAAACCCCAGGAAGGGCAGTCTGGCAGTACCAGGGTCTGTGCTACAGACCACTGGGATCATGGAATTGTACCAACAATGCCAGGATGGCATAGAGGGGGCAATTCCATGATCATAGACATGTTACATGGCCATATTCGGAGTTACCATGGTGAAGCTACATATAGGTAGTGACCTATATGTAGTGCACGCGTGTAATGGTGTCCCCGCACTCACAAAGTTCAGTGAATTGGCTCTGAACAATGTGGGGGCACCTTGGCTAGTGCCAGGGTGCCCTCACACTAAGTAACTTTGCACCTAACCTTTACCAGGTAAAGGTTAGACATATAGGTGACTTATAAGTTACTTAAGTGCAGTGTAAAATGGCTGTGAAATAACGTGGACGTTATTTCACTCAGGCTGCAGTGGCAGGCCTGTGTAAGAATTGTCAGAGCTCCCTATGGGTGGCAAAAGAAATGCTGCATCCCATAGGGATCTCCTGGAACCCCAATACCCTGGGTACCTCAGTACCATATACTAGGGAATTATAAGGGTGTTCCAGTAAGCCAATGTAAATTGGTAAAAATGGTCACTAGCCTGTCAGTGACAATTTGGAAGTAATGAGAGAGCATAACCACTGAGGTTCTGGTTAGCAGAGCCTCAGTGAGACAGTTAGGCACCACACAGGGAACATATACATGCACACCTATGAGCACTGGGGCCCTGTGCGACAGGGTCCCAGTGACACATACATATAGGCCACAAACCTATGAGCACTGGGGTCCTGACCAGCAGGATCCCAGTGACACATAACAACCATACTGAAAACATAGTGTTTTCACTATGAGCACTGAGGCCTGGCTATCAGGATCCCAGTGAGACAGTGAAAACAGTGACAAACACCCTGACATACACTCACAAACAGGCCAAAAGTGGGGGTAACAAGGCTAGAAAGAGGCTACCTTCTCACAAACCCTAAGAGGCACCCTCATGTACAGACCACCAGGACCCCGCACCAAGTTCAGCGAAGACATCGCAGACTTCGTCAACCCCCACGCACTCTCATCCACCGACTACATCCTCCTAGGAGACCTCAACTTTCACCTGGAGAACCACACCGACAACAACACCACCGCCGTTCTAGACAACCTCGCCAACCTGGGACTGAAACAACTGGTCAACACCCCCACCCACTACGCCGGACACACGCTCGACCCCATCTTCTCCTCAAGCAAACACATCACCTTCAGCCACACCACCGAACTCACATGGTCGGACCACAGCTGCGTCCACTTCAGCTTCAAGAAAACCACCGTGCATCACCACACTCGGCAACCACCAAAAAGATACTGGAACCGAATCACCACAGAACAACTCGCAGCAACGCTCTCCCTGAACCAACCCACCAGCACTAGCAACCCCAACGAGGCCGCCAACAACCTCACCAACTGGATCTCCGACTGCGCCAACCTCCTGGCCCCTCTGAAGACCCAAACCAACACCAACAACCACAAGAAAAACTCCTGGTTCACCACCGAACTCAAAAACTCCAAGAAAGAATGCCGCCTCCGCGAGAAGACATGGCGCCTCAACCCGACAGAGGAAAACCTGACAGCTCTCAAGGACACCACCCGCCAACACCACCAACGCCTCCGCACCGCACGAAAAACAGCCTACCAGAACAGACTTGACAACAACGCCCACAACAGCAAGGAACTATTTGGCATCGTCAAAGAGCTCTCCAACCCGGACGCAGAAACCAACCCCATCCCTCCCTCACAGGAGCTCTGCGACTCCCTCGCGACCTTCTTCCACCGTAAGATTGCCGACATCTACAACAGCTTCACAACCACCAACATGAACCCGCCCCCGGAAGCCGCGAACGACATCTCCACCATCCTCGCCTGGAACCCTACCACCACCGAGGAAACCACCCGCGTCATGAACTCGATCCACTCGGGATCACCCTCCGACCCCTGTCCTCACCACATTTACAACAAGGCCGACAACATCATCGCACCCCACCTCCGAGACGTCATCAACGCCTCCCTCACCACTGCTACCTTCCCTGAAAGCTGGAAACACGCAGAACTCAACGCCCTCTTAAAGAAACCTACAGCAGACCCCACCGAACTCAAAAACTTCCGGCCTATCTCCCTCCTACCGTTCCCCGCCAAAGTGATTGAGAAAATCGTCAACGCTCAACTCACCGCCGCCCTGGAAACCTCCGACTCCCTCGACTCCACTCAGTTCGGATTCAGGGCCAACCACAGCACCGAAACCGCCCTCATCGCAGCCACGGACGACATCCGAGCCTTGACCGACAAGGGTGAAACCGTGGCCCTCATTCTCCTGGATCTCTCTGCAGCCTTCGACACGGTCTGCCACCGCACCCTGATAGACCGCCTCTGCAGCGCCGGCATCAGAGGCAAGGCCCTGGAATGGGTCATCTCCTTCCTCTCCGGAAGGACCCAGAGAGTCCGCCTCCCCCCCTTCAGATCCGCAGCCACGGAGATCATCTGCGGCGTACCCCAAGGATCCTCCCTCAGCCCCACCCTATTCAACGTCTACATGACCCCCCTGGCAAACATCGCACGCAAACACGGACTCGACATCATATCCTACGCCGACGACACCCAGCTCATCTTATCCCTCACCAACAACCCCACATCAGCAAGGACCAGACTGCACGACGGCATGAAGGAAGTAGCGACCTGGATGACAGACAGCCGACTGAAACTGAACACAGATAAAACGGAGGTCCTCATCCTCGGCCCTAGCCCCTCCGCATGGGACGACTCCTGGTGGCCCCCCGCCCTAGGCAGCACTCCCCAACTGACCAACCACGCACGCAACCTCGGCTTCATCCTGGACTCCTCCCTCTCGATGACCAGACAGGTCAACTCGGTGACCTCAGCGTGCTTCAACACCCTCCGCATGCTCCGCAAGATCTTCCGCTGGATCCCCATCGACACCAGGAAGACCGTCACCCACGCCCTCGTCACCAGCCGCCTGGACTACGGGAACACTCTGTATGCCGGCATCACCACCAAGCTGCAGAGGAAACTTCAACGGATCCAGAACGCCGCAGCACGACTCATCCTGGACATACCTCGCCACCACCACATCTCCGGACACCTGAGAAAACTCCACTGGCTCCCGGTCAACAAGAGGATCACCTTCAGACTCCTCACCCACGCACACAAAGCCCTCTACAACCTCGGACCCAAACTCATCAACTCCCGCGTCTCCTTCTACACCCCTCCGCGCACTCTGCGCTCCACCGGTCAGGCCTTGGCAGCCGTTCCCCGCATCCGCAAAACTACCGCCGGAGGAAAATCCTTCTCTTTTCTGGCAGCGAAGACCTGGAACTCCCTGCCCAGTCACCTTCGCGCCATACCCGAACACCTCCCCTTCAGAAGGCAGCTCAAGACCTGGCTCTTCGAGCACTGACCGCCTCCCCCCCAGCGCCTTGAGACCCTTATGGGTGAGTAGCGCGCTTTATAAATGTGATTGATTAATTGATTGACATAACAAAAAACTTTACAATGCATGACACCACAAGCCCAAATGGCATTAAATACAGGAGTCAGCTGCATCCAGACCGGTCTTCTGCCCAGATCTGCAACTTCAGTGACACAAACGTAGATCTTCTTTACAAGCCACAGTGTCCTCTTCTGCTCCACAGTGAGAGAAAACAGCTGAGATGAGTCCTGAAAGAGCCCCTGCACAGCCTCATCCCGGCAGACTCCAGTCACTGACACATGGAAGGACTCAGCATCCTTTTCATTCGTGCCCTCAATAAACCTGCCTGAAGATCACACACATTATGTTCTTGGGCATCACCCAGAAAATAGGATTCTGACCTGGATAGATAGATGGAAATCATGATGGAAAGGCAGAAAGAGATGAAAAAAGCCAGTCGTTAAGGGCTGAAAAAGCATTCTGCAGCTGGTTATGGCACGGCTGGAGTCCATTTTGTATCCGGCTTAGATCCCCGCCATTTTCTCATCACTCAGTCGCTGTCGGCAGGAGCATAGTCTGAGATTGGATTTCGTAAACCAACGCAGTGATTGCAGTGCTGTCAGCAGAAGGAACCAAGTGAAAAATCAAAGCGACATCAACAGCTCATGCGCGGAGAATGTGCGCGACACATCAAGCACCGTCTCGAACACGCCAAATTAGGTCGACTTCTCAATGGAGCCTGCCAGCTAACTAAATGGAGGAATCCATCAGGGAAAAAATGTTGCAAAAAGGATGCACAGATATTTCTCTGCACAGAGGGGGATGTTTATCAACACTTTGCACAGGGTATGCATCTCAAAAGTGAGACCAACCCTGTGTCAAGTGTTGTGTTGGTATTTACTTTCCATCACAGGTCTTGATTTGTGTTGCAAAGTCGCCTAAAGTAAAGCCAGGAATGTGCTGCTCGGCGGGGGTCGTCCCATTGGTGTTGCATGGGTGTTCACCAGTGATGTAACAAAGACCCCCGCAGCCTCTTCAGGGGGGGGGAGGGCAAGCTCCAGGGGGCCCCTCAGCACAGTACACTGAGCACGGGCAGCAGGCCGGACTTGGTCCTGGGAAGGAGTCCCCTCTCCAGGCACTTTGAAGGGGGGCCCTCCAAATGTTACACCACGGGTGTTCACATGCAACCTCCCATGGATTCTGACACAAATCCTGGCTTTCAGTACTTACTTGAAAATATTCTAATTTGGGGCCAGATGTATGAAAGCATTTTGCATTCGCAAACGCAAAATGCCATTTCAGAATGAATAAAATACGTTCTGAACGCAATTTTAAGGAATCGCTAAAATAGCGATTCCTTAAAATTGCGACCCTGTCTAGAGAGTCGCAAATTGCGACTCTCTAAATTAGAAATCGCAAATAAGGATTCCTTATTTGCGATTTCTTAGCACATGTATGTAGCTATTCCTAAATGTGATTTGGGCATTTAGGAATCGCTAATTACCACCAAGTTGAACTTGGTGGTAACCATGTGCAAAATTTAAAAATGCATTTAAAATGCAGTTTTAAATTGTACATTGTAGGAGGCTGGCCTGGCTTGTAGTGGGTACCAAGGGGTACTTACACTCTGCACCAGGTCCAGTTATCCCTTATTAGTGTATAGGGTGTCTAGCAGCTTAGGCTGATAGAAGGTAGCTATAGCAGAGCAGCTTAGGCTGAACTAGGAGACATGCAAAGCTCCTACTATACCACTGGTGTCATATGCACAATATCATAAGAAAACACAATACACAGATATACTAAAAATAAAGGTACTTTATTTTTATGACAATATGCCAAAAGTATCTCAGTGAGTACCCTCAGTATGAGGATGCCAAATATACACAAGATATATGTACACAATACCAAACATATGCAGTAATAGCAAAAGGGAGTAATGCAAGCAATGTAGAATTACAGTAGATTACAATAGGAGCACAAAGGTATAGGGGCAACACAAACCATATACTCCAAAAGTGGAATGCGAACCACGAATGGACCCCAAACCTATGTGAGCTTGTAGAGGGTCGCTGGGACTGTAAGAAAACAGTGAGGGTTAGAAAAATAGCCCACCCCAAGACCCTGAAACGTAGGTGTAAAGTGCACCTATATTCCCTAGAGAGCACAGAAGTCGTGATAGAGGAATTCTGCAAGGAAGACCAACACCAGCAATGCAAACAAAGTGGATTTCCAGACGAAAGTACCTGTAGAACAAGGGGATCAAGTCCAAGAGTCGCGACAAAGTCGAGAGTGGGCAGATGGCCAGGAAATGCCAGCTGAGGGTGCAAAGAAGCTGCCACCGGATGGTAGAAGCTGTGGATTCTGCAAGAACGAAGAGGACTAGGAACTTTCCCTTTGGAGGATGTATGTCCCACGTCGTGAAGAAGCTTGCAGAGGTGTCCCCACGCAGAAAGACCGCAAACAAGCCTATCTAGCTGCAAGGGTTGCGGTTAGGGTTTTTGGATGCTGCTGTGGCCCAGGAGGGACCAGGATGTCGCCACTTGGACGAGGAGACAGAGGGGGCACCCAGCAAGTCAGGGAGCCCTCACAGAAGCAGGCAGCACCCACAGAAGTGCCGGAACAGGCACTACGAAGAGGAGTGAACCGGAGCTCACCCAAAGTCACAAAATCCTGGAAGAGTGCACAGGAGCCGGAGCAGCTGCAAATCATGCAGTACCCAGCAATGCAGTCTAGCGTGGCGAGGCAAGGACTTACCTCCTCCAAACTTGGACTGAAGAGTCACTGGACTGTGGGAGTCACTTGGACAAAGTTGCTGAGTTCCAGGGACCACGCTCGTCGTGCTGAGAGGGGACCCAGAGGACCGGTGATGCAGTCTTTTGTTGCCTGCGGTTGCAGGGGGAAGATTCCGTCGACCCACGGGAGATTTCTTCAGAGCTCCTAGTGCAGAGAGGAGACAGGCTGTCCCCAGAGCATGCACCACCAGGAAAACAGTCGAGAAGGCGGCAGGATCAGCGATACAAGGTTGCAGTAGTCGTCTTTGCTACTTTGTTGCGGTTTTGCAGGCGTCCTGAGCAGTCAGCAGTCGATCCTTTGGCAGAAGGTGAAGAGAGAGATGCAGAGGAACTTTGATGAGCACTTGCATTCGTTATCTAAAGAATTCCCCAAAGCAGAGACCCTAAATAGCCAGAAAAGGAGGTTTGGCTTCCTAGGAAGGAGGATAGGCTAGCAACACGGGTAAGAGCCTATCAGGAGGAGTCTCTGACGTCACCTGCTGGCACTGGCCACTCAGAGCAGTCCAGTGTGCCAGCAGCACCTCTGTTTCCAAGATGGCAGAGGTCTGGAGCACACTGGAGGAGCTCTGGGCACCTCCCCTGGGAGGTGCAGGTCTGGGGAGTGGTCACTCCCCTTTCCTTTGTCCAGTTTCGCGCCACAGCAGGGCTGGGGGATCCCTGAACCGGTGTAGACTCGCTTATGCAGAGATGGGCACCATCTGTGCCCATCAAAGCATTTCCAGAGGCTGAGGGAGGCTACTCCTCCCCAGCCCTGACACCTTTTTCCAAAGGGAGAGGGTGTAACACCCACTCTCTGAGGAAGTCCTTTGTTCTGCCTTCCTGGGCCAAGCCTGGCTGGACCCCAGGAGGGCAGAAACCTGTCTGAGGGGTTGGCAGCAGCAGCAGCTGCAGTGAAACCCCGGGAAAGGTAGTTTGGCAGTACCCGGGTCTGTGCTAGAGACTCGGGGGATCATGGAATTGTCTCCCCAATGCCAGAATGGCATTGGGGTGAATATTCCATGATCTTAGACATGCTACATGGCCATGTTCGGAGTTACCATTGTGACGCTCTACATAGGTAGTGACCTATGTACAGTGCACGCGTGTAATGGTGTCCCCGCAGTCGCAAAGTCCGGGGAATTTGCCCTGAACAATGTGGGGGCACCTTGGCTAGTGCCAGGGTGCCCACACACTAAGTTACTTAGCATCCAACCTTTACCAGTTAAAGGTTAGACATATAGGTGACTTATAAGTTACTTAAGTGCAGTGGTAAATGGCTGTGAAATAACGTGGACGTTATTTCACTCAGGCTGCAGTGGCAGGCCTGTGTAAGAATTGTCAGAGCTCCCTATGGGTGGCAAAAGAAATGCTGCAGCCCATAGGGATCTCCTGGAACCCCAATACCCTGGGTACCTCAGTACCATATACTAGGGAATTTAAGGGTGTTCCAGTATGCCAATGTGAATTGGTAAAATTGGTCACTGGCCTGTTAGTGACAATTTGGAAAGCAGAGAGAGCATAACCACTGAGGTTCTGGTTAGCAGAGCCTCAGTGAGACAGTTAGTCATCACACAGGGAACACATACAGGGCACACTTATGAGCACTGGGGCACTGGCTGGCAGGGTCCCAGTGACACATACACTAAATCAACATATATACATTGAAATATGGGGGTAACATGCCAGGCAAGATGGTACTTTCCTACACAACCCCCCCCAAACGAAGGAAAATAAGACTAGCCATGACCTGATGAGTCTTCGTTGTCTAAGTGGAAATATCTGGAGAGTCCATCTGCATTGGAGTGGGTACTCCCAGGTCTATGTTCCACTGTATAGTCCATTCCCTGTAGAGATATGGACCACCTCAACAATTTAGGGTTTTCACCTTTCATTTGTTTTAGCCAAAGTAGAGGTTTGGGGTCTGTCTGAACAATGAATTGAGTGCCAAACAGGTATGGCCTCAACTTCTTTAGTGCCCAGACCACAGCAAAGGCCTCCCTCTCTATGGCAGACCAACACTTTTCTCTAGGGGTCAACCTCCTGCTGATAAAAGCAACAGGTTGATCCTGGCCCTCAGAATTGAGTTGTGATAAGACTGCCCCTACCCCTAATTCAGATGCATCAATTTGAACAATTAATTTCTTGGAGTAACATCGGCTTTTTAGGACAGGTGCAGTGCACATGGCCTGTTTCAGCTCCTCAAAAGCTTTCTGACAGCTAGCTGTCCACAATACCTTTTTAGGCATTTTCTTAGAAGTGAGGTCATTAAGAGGGGCTGCTATGGAGCCATAGTTCTTTATGAACCTCCTGTAATACCCAGTGAGGCCTAAGAAGGCTCTCACCTGGGTCTGAGTTGTAGGGGGAACCCAATCTATGATAGTTTGGATTTTCCCCTGAAGTGGTGCAATCTGTTCTCCACCTACAAGGTGTCCCAGATAAACCACTTTCCCCTGCCCTATCTGGCACTTTGAAGCCTTGGGGGTCATTACAACATTGGCGGTAAAAGGCGCTTACCGCCGTGCAGAAGACCGCCAATACACCGCTGCAGCGGCGGTATTCCGCCATAGCTATTATGACCCACATCTTGGAATCCGCCAAAATTCAGACACCCACACAACACCGCCACACCAAAGGTCAGTGATAAACTGGCGGAAACAAATCCGCCACCTCCACGCCAACAGAAACACGCCCATGCTATTACGACCCACGAATCCACGCAGCGGTCTTTCAACCGCGGTATTCCATTGGCGGTACACACCGCCGCACTTAAAATACACACACATCTCCAAAACACCGCCACATTGGACAATTCAAAATACACACACCTGATATACATACAAACACGACTCCCACACACCCAACACAATATAAAACACACACCCACATCACCCACAAACCCCTACGACCAAAAAATCACAAACGAAGGCCAGAGAGAGAGCACAGAATAGACAACTCCATCACACAGAGGCACACAACACCATCACCCACACAACATCCACGCACAAAACACCACACACCACTACACTCACCACACTCATCACCACATATACCACCCCACACATCACCTACACCACCCCATGTCACGCCAAAGATACCCCCGCTTCTCCGAGGAGGAGCTGAGGGTCATGGTGGAGGAAATCGTCCGGGTAGAGCCACAGCTTTTTGGCTCACAGGTACAGCACACATCAATAGCCAGGAAGATGGAGCTATGGCGCAGAATAGTGGACAGGGTCAACGCAGTGGGACAGCACCCAAGAAATAGGGAGGACATCAGGAAGAGGTGGAACGACCTACGGGGGAAGGTGCGTTCAACGGTCTCCAGGCACAACATCGCAGTACAGCGGACTGGCGGCGGACCCCCACCTCCTTCCCCACAACTAACAACATGGGAGGAGCAAGTCTTGACCATCATGCATCCTGAGGGCCTCGGAGGAGTCGGTGGAGGATGGGACACTGGTAAGTCAAATCTTAACTATCATATCCCCCACCCTACCTGCATGCTATCACACACCCCCACCCTCACACCCTCCCCTATCACTCCAACTCCTCACTAATCTACCCATAACACAAACCACCCATCCCAACACCAAGCCCTGTATGACACAACTAAGCATGGACACCCCTCACTAAAGCATGCCCACTGCATATACCCAGAACACCCCCCCAACCATCATCACACAAACCCACACACAGGAATGCTTGCACTGGGGTACACAAACACCCACCCATTGCACACCATTACACACACACCTGCAATAATCATGCTCTTATGCCCCTGCAGGAACCCGAAGGACCGTCACCACACCTGAGGGACCAGACAACAGCACTCCACCCCCAGAAGAGGCCCACAGTGACGAGAGCAGCTCTGCCCTACTGGATCCTGATGACCAGCCCGGACCATTGTGGGCCTCGGTACAGTCGGTTCCCCTTGCACAGGCACAGCCCAACACTGACCTTCCACCCTCTGGTAACACCAGCACAGCACCCACCCAGCGGGCCCAAACCTCCCTACCCAGGACAGGTCAATCAGCGGTGTGTCCACCACTACAGGGAACCCAGGCTAACCCGCCACCCCAACAACAACAGGGACCTGGGGGCAGTGGTAGTGGGCACACGGTCCAGGGGACGGAGGCACAGGAATACAGGGGAACTGGGAGGGCTGCTGTGCAACAGGGGGTGGACAGGCCAAGGGAACCTACTCTCCACAAGGCCCTATCCTCCATCATGGGAGCATACCACCACTCCCAGGAGACGATGGCGACGGTCCTGGACAAGTTGCAGGAGACCCTGCGCCTGCAGGACGAACTGTATTTGGGGTTCAGGGAGGAGCTCAGGACCATCAGCTCCGCCCTGGGCACCATCGTAGGGGTGCTGAAGGACATCCAGCAGACCTTGAGGGACACCGTGGCACTCCAAGGGGCCCCTGACACTAGCCAGGACGATGAAATGCCCACCACCTCCGCCGGCGCTAGTGGACAGGACGCCCCGCCACAGGACCAACACACCAGCACCCCACCCCCTGCAGACGGACAACCACCACGCAAGCGGTCCCTGAGATCCAGGAACATGACAGAGCAAGATGGCAAGACCCCCGCCAGGAAATGAGACCACCCTGATTGTCATCCCACTGTCCCACTTTGTTACCCTGTCCATACTTAAACTGCCCCAGCTCCACTTCCTATGCCCAGATGGGCAGTGCACCTGTGAGACTAATAGACTGGACTCTGCCATGGACATTCCTCCGCCATCACCCCTCACCATTTTACAACCCCCTCCCATTTCTTAGCACTTCAATAAACACCCTTAAAACACACAAAAATCTGGAGTCAGTCTGTGATTTAGTAAATATGTATTATCAATCACAGTGTCATAATGGGTTTACCATAGTAAGGCTAACATACCTATGTCACACATCACAAGCCCTTGAAGGATGCAAGCATTTGACACGTAGGTAACCACACCTGTGAAACCGTAATGGAAGGGTACAACTCAGTTACCAAATAGTGATTTAAATCTAGAAACAGGACAGAGGTAGACATGTGAAAGTTAAGGTAATGCTAAAAATTAACATTTTCTCACCTGTGTGTCACTGGAAATATTGCTGCATGACTGACTCCCTGTTGTCGTTGTCTTCTTCCTCAGCTTCATCCTCATCACTGTCCACAGGCTCCACAGACTCCACAGCTGCTATAACACCGTCATCTGGATCATCCTCCTGCAGAAAAGGCACCTGGCGTCGCAAAGCCAAATTATGGAGCATGGAGCAGGCGATGATGATGTCGCACACCTACTTTGGTGAGTAGAATAGGGATCCACATGTCATATGGAGGCTTCTGAACCTGGCCTTCAGGAGGCCGAAGGTGCGTTCGATCACCCTCCTAGTCCGCTCATGGGCCTCATTGTACCGTTCCTCTGCCCTGGTCCTGGGATTCCTCACTGGGGTCAATAGCCAGGAAAGGTTGGGGTAACCAGAGTCCCCCAATAGCCATACACGGTGCCTGTGGAGTTGACCCATCATATCAGGGATGCTGCTATTCCGCAGGATGTAGGCGTCATGCACTGAGCCAGGGAACATAGCATTTACCTGGGAGATGTACTGGTCTGCCAAACAGACCATCTGGACATTCATTGAATGATAACTCTTCCTGTTCCTGTACACCTGTTCACTCCTGTGGGGGGGGGACCAGAGCTACATGGGTCCCATCAATGCCACCTATGACGTTGACGTTGGGGATATGTCCAAGGGCATAGAAGTCACCTTTCACTGTAGGCAAATCCTCCACCTCAGGGAAAATGATGTATCTCCTTACGTGTTTCAGCAGGGCAGGCAACACTCTGGACAGCACATTGGAAAACATAGGCTGGGACATCCCTGATGCCATGGCCACTGTTGTCTGAAAAGACCCACTTGCAAGGAAATGGAGCACTGACAGCACCGGCACGTCAGGGGGGATTCGAGTCGGATGGCGGATTGGTGACATCAGGTCAGGCTCCAACTGGGTACATAGTTCCTGGATTTTGGCACGGTCAAACCGGTAGGTGACGATGACATGTCTCTCTTCCATTGTCAACAGGTCCACCAGCGGTCGGTACACTGGAGGATTCCGCCATCTTCTCATATGTCCCAGCTGACGGCGCCTAGGAAGGACAACAGCGACCACAGAGTCAAGCAACTCAGAGGTATGTACCCACAGTTACACAGAAGACTACACCACTCACAAAACCCTTCCTGTATGTGTGTGAGTGTAGGCCTAGCTATGTGTGACGCAGAGGTAAATTAAGCCATGTGGGCCCCTGAAATGGCGGCTGCCTGACCTCTAAACTGGGACAATGGGATTGTGGGGTAACTGCGCTGGTGTTGCACACCGTCGCGGTAGGCGGTCGTAGACCGCAGCGCAATTCTGCATTGGTTAACATTGGACCCTATGGGTCCCAGGAGCCAATGAACAGGTGCGTTGGCGGTGATGATGCGCACCGCCGCGGACGTCACCGCCGCGGACGTCACCGCCATTTTCTATCTGTTCAATCACTAGATACCTGACCTTCGACAGGAGAGGACCTATACTGCTAGTGCTGCTGTGACCTCGGTCTGGAAGCGACGATGGCTGCTGCGTCTGGGGAAAGGGCCCCTGCCTTCACTGCACAAGAGTTGGAGAAACTGGTAGACGGGGTCCTCCCCCAGTACACGCTACTCTACGGTCCTCCAGACCAACAGGTTAGTACACAGGGAGCACGTTGTATAGGGTAGGCCTGGGTGGAGAGGGCTGGTTGGAAGAGGGAACGGGCAGAGTTCATAGAACAACAATGCATGGGAATGAATGGGCCACATGGCCAGAGTAGGGAGGGGGCCACTCACAACGACGGTGCAGTTGGTAATGACTGTTCCTCTTCCCTTGTGCATGTCATGTAGGTCAGCGCCCACCAGAAGAGGGACATATGGCGTGCCATCGCCAAGGAGGTCTGGACCCTGGGCTGGACCAGAGACGGGGCACCCACTGTCATAAGGGATGGGAGGACATTCGCCGCTGCAGCAAGAAGACGGCGGAGGCTCAGCTGGGGATGGCCTCCCAACGTGGGAGGGGTGCCCGTCGCACCATGCCCCCCCTGATGTTCCAGATCCTGGCAGTGGCCTACCCGGAGTTGGATGGGCGCTTGAGGGCATCACAGCAGACACAAGGGGGTGAGTACACTCTCATTCTGCTGACTTTGTGTGCAGTGGAGGTGTCTGGGTGGGGGAGGTGGGCTGTGGGTGTCCCTAGGCCAGGGCGAGGAAGGTAGGCAAGGCCCCTCCGTAATGTAGGCCATGTGGCACTCTACCCCACCTCAGCAGAGTGCCAAGTCGAGGTACAGTTGTCCCTGTGGCATCCATGTGCGCAGATGTCCACCATTGCCATGTAGGCCATATCCCAGAAATTGCATGTGCAGAGGGCAGGAGCACGGCGTAATGCAGGGGGCTGCTGCGTCTGTCTTGTCCGCCAACGGTAGCGGTAATCCATGCAATAAAACTCTCTTTCTTCTGTCGTCCCTCCCCCCTTTTTCTGCTCTCCCTGTCCTTTTGTACATCAGCATCAACAGGCGGAGGTACAGTGGCACCGGAGCACGAGGGAACTGCATCCCACATGGCCATGGAGGGCCACACCAAGGACTCTGAATGCACCAGTGGGACGGAGGGCGAGGGGAGCTTCACGTCGGCCACCGGATCACCAAGCAGCAACACGGACTCGTTCGCCGATGGGGGCTCCCCTGTGGTGGCGGCACCATCTGTGCCCCCCACCTCTACAGGTACAGCCGCCACCTCCCCTACCAGCACCACCCTCCAAGCAGCCCCTTAGCGTTCGCCCCGTGCCCGCTCACCCAGGAGGGTGGGCATCACCTTCACCCCAGGCACCTCAGGCCCTGCCCCAGTCACCCCTGCTGCCCTCAGTGAGGAGGCCATTGACCTCCTCAGGTCACTCACTGTTGGGCAGTCTACCATTGTGAATGCCATCCAGGGTGTAGAACGAGAGTTGCAACACGGTAATGCATTCCTGGAGGGCATTCATTCTGGTCAGGATGTCCTACAGCGAACCCTGCAATCTCTGGCCTCAGCACTGATGGCAGCCATTGTCCCTGTGTCTAGCCTCCCCCCTCCAACTTCCTCCTCCCAGACCCAATCTCCTGTACCCCAGAACCACCCCAAGCACACCTACAGACCAGCATGAACACAAGTCAACACACACAAGTAGCTCAAGCAAACATAGGCACCACACACACCACAGGCACTCACGCAAGCCTCACCCACGTACAGACACACCAACATCCATTGCCTCCACTGTGTCCCCCTCCTCCTCTTCTGCCTCCTCCCTCCCAGTCTCGTCTACACACACACCTGCAAGCACCACATCTACAGGCACCATGAATCGCACAAGGACACCCAGCACCACACGCCGCTCACCTGCACTCACCACCTCCACTGCCATTTACACGTCCCCTGTGTCCTCTCCCAGTGTGTCTGTGACGCCCCCTCCCAAAGTACACAAACGCCGGCAATCACTCACCCAACATCCATCCACCTCTCAACAGCCTCCAGTACCTGCACCCAAAACACCTAAAGTGACACCTCCTACAACCACCTCCTCTTCCTCCACTCCCAGACCCCCTCCAGCTACCCATCCCAGTGTTCATCAGAAACTGTCCCTCTGTAAAGTTGACCTTTCCCCCCCACCCTCCCCTCCAATTCATCAGTCCCGTCGTAGCGCCTCAGCCAAAAAGCCTCCAATACCAGTGGTGCCTGTTCAAGGTTTCTGGAGTGCACCGGCCACCAGGGCAGGCAGTAGGACCCGGAGCCTAGGCACTTGCAGCCCACCCCTTGTAAAGGCTCTGAAATTGGAGAGTGGACGACGGGACCGTGTTAAGACTCCTGGTGGGAAAACAACTGACATGGGTTCCAAGGGGATTGGAGAGTCAGCTGTGACTCCAGCAAAGGTGGGGAAGGGCCTGAGGAAGTCTGCCCAGCCTGTTGTGAGTGTCACGGCGGAGAAGTGTGCCATCATTTCCGGCGGTCGACACACAACCGCCAGCACCGTCGTCACTGGTCCAGAGACCACAGCCAGAGTCACAGCCCAGGAGGGCCCTAGTATCGTCACTGGTCCAGAGACCACCACCAGAGTCAGTGCCCAGGAGGGCACAAGTATCGTCACTGGTCCGGAGACCACCGCCGGAGTCACAGTCCAGGAGTGCACAAGTATCGTCACTGGTCCGGAGACCACCGCCGAAGTCACAGCCCAGAGGGGCACAAGTATCGTCACTGGTCAGGAGACCACTGCCGGAGTCACAGCCCAGGAGGGCACAAGTATCATCACTGGTCAGGAGACCACCCCCGGAGTCACAGCCCAGGAGGGCACAAGTATCGTCACTGGTCAGGAGACCACCGCCGGAGTCACAGCCCAGGAGGGCCCGAGTATCGTCACTGGTCCAGAGACCACCGCCAGAGTCACAGCCCAGGAGGGCACAAGTATCGTCACTGGTCAGGAGACCACCGCCGGAGTCACAGCCCAGAAGGGCACAAATATCGTCACTGGTCCAGAGACCACCACCAGAGTCATAGCCCAGGAGGGCACAAGTATCGTCACTGGTCAGGAGACCACCGCCGGAGTCACAGCCCAGGAGGGCACAAGTATCGTCACTGGTCAGGAGACCACCGCCGGAGTCACAGCCCAGGAGGGCCCGAGTATCGTCACTGATCCAGAGACCACCGCCAGAGTCACAGCCCAGGAGGGCACAAGTATCGTCACTGGTCCAGAGACCACCGCCAGAGTCACAGCCCAGGAGGGCCCAAGTATCGTCACTGGTCAGGAGACCACCGCCACCACCGGAGTCAGTGCCCTGGAGGGCCACAGCTGCCACAGCCCCGCTGGGCAATGATGGAACGTCATGCCACACACCAATGCCCAGTGTAGAGAACGTCATGCCACACACCAATGCCAGTGTAGAGAACATCATGCCACACACCAATGTCCGTATCAGAACCACAATGTCAAAGCACCGCTGAACAGGTCAAAGACCGCCATGGTAAAGCACCTCTGAACAGGGCAAAGACCGCCATGGCAAAGCACCGCTGAACAGGGCAAAGACCGCCATGGCAAAGCACCGCTGAACAGGGCAAAGACCGCCATGTCAAAGCACCGCTGAACAGTCCAGAACCGCCATGGCAAAGCACCGCTGAACAGTCCAGAACCGCCATGGCAAAGCACCGCTGAACAGGGCAAAGACCGCCATGGCAAAGCACCGCTGAACAGGGCAAAGACCGCCATGGCAAAGCACCGCTGAACAGGGCAAAGACCGCCATGTCAAAGCACCGCTGAACAGGGCAAAGACCGCAATGGCAAAGCACCGCTGAACAGGGCAAAGACCGCCATGTCAAAGCACCGCTGAACAGTCCAGAACCGCCATGGCAAAGCACCGCTGAACAGTCCAGAACCGCCATGGCAAAGCACCGCTGAACAGGGCAAAGACCGCCATGGCAAAGCACCGCTGAACAGGGCAAAGACCGCCATGGCAAAGCACCGCTGAACAGGGCAAAGACCGCCATGTCAAAGCACCGCTGAACAGTCCAGAACCGCCATGGCAAAGCACCGTTGAACAGTCCAGAACTGCCATGGCAAAGCACCGCTGAACAGGGCAAAGACCGCCATGGCAAAGCACTGCTGAACAGGGCAAAGCACCGCTGAACAGGACAAAGACCACCATGTCAAAGCACCGCTGAACAGTCCAGAACCGCCATGGCAAAGCACAGCTGAACAGGGCAAAGACCGCCATGGCAAAGCACCGCTGAACAGGGCAAAGACCACCATGGCAAAGCACCGCTGAACAGGGCAAAGACTGCCATGGCAAAGCACCGCTGAACAGGGCAAGCACCGGGTAGGAATGAATGGCCCACCACATGAGGCATCCTTATCCCATGTGCAGCTGGGACAGTGACAGGACAAGAACTTTCACGGGGAGACTCATCCAGTCAGGGCACCAGTCCCCCCCCAGTACCAGTAGAGACCTGCATCTACTTGAGAGACTGTGGCTTTGCACTCCCCAGGATGTAACAGTGGGCAAACCACCCACTTGTGAGACTTGAGAGACTGTGGCTTTGCACTCCCCAGGATGTAACAGTGGGCAACCCACCCACTGTAGAGACTTGAGAGACTGTGGCTTTGCACTCCCCAGGATGTAACAGTGGGCAACCCACCCACTGTAGAGACTTGAGAGACTGTGGCTTTGCACTCCCCAGGATGGAACAGTGGGCAACCCACCCACTTGTGAGACTTGAGAGACTGTGGCTTTGCACTCCCAAGGATGGAACAGTGGGCAATCCACCCACTTGTGAGACTTGAGAGACTGTGGCTTTGCACTCCCCAGGATGGAACAGTGGGCAACCCACCCACTGTAGAGACTTGACAGACTGTGGCTTTGCACTCCCCAGGATGAAACAGTGGGCAACCCACCCACTTGTGATACTTGAGAGACTGTGGCTTTGCACTCCCCAGGATGGAACAGTGGGCAACCCACCCACTGTAGAGACTTGAGAGACTGTGGCTTTGCACTCCCCAGGAAGGAACAGTGGGCAACCCGCCCACTGTAGAGACTTGAGAGGCTGTGGCTTTGCACTCCCCAGGATGGAACAGTGGGCATGGAGCCCCGTCGTGGATCTGGCTTTGCAGTCATCCGGCTGAGGTGCCTCCCCTTCCCTTCCCCCTGAGGTGCCTGTAGTATTTCAATCTGATGCCCCGGCAGTGTTCTCTCCGATTTTGGTCAGGTATCCTTTGTGGGCCTCGCCCATGCATTTTTGGACTGTTGGTGCACGGACATTGTAATTTACATATCTGCACCACTTATCGTATTGTATATATTTATGACTGATTTTCAAAGATATATCTGAATATTTTTTTTATTGCCACATTACAATGTTTGACCGAATTTCGCATTGTCTTTTCATTCTTCCGGGGGGATTGTGGGTTGTTACTGTGATTTTTGTGAATGCATTGGTGTGTATGTTGTAATATGCTAGGGTGGGGTTGTTTGGTGGGTGTCCCCCTAACTTTTGCCTCCCCCCGTGTCGTAGGTGCAGTACTCACCGTTGTCTTCTGCGCCTACGTAGCTGTTGGTCGTAGAGGAGCAGAAACACAAGGGCAGGGAGTATTTGGAGTTCCGGCTCCATGAAGTCGTCTTTCCTCGTGGGATGTGTTCAGGTGAGCGTTTTCCCATAGCAAAAGCTGTTTCCGCCGTGTTTTTATCCACGGTGAATCCGCCCCGGAAAAGGTGGCGGATTGGCGGATTGGCGGGTTGTAATACTGTGGGCGGTACATTGTCTTCCGCCTGTCTGTTGGCGGTGACCGCTGCGCTGCTTGTTTGCACCGCCGTGGCGGGCGGTGTGTTAAAGTGGCTGTCTTTGTTGGCGGTTTCAGCCAGGGTCATAATTCCCTTTTTTTGTCTGCCGGACTGTTTGCGGTATTTCCGCAGCTTTAACACCGTCCGCCAGGGTTGTAAATACCTCCCTGGATAGTGAGGCCTGCCTTTTGCAGGGCCTCCAAAACTTTCCATAGGTGGACCAGGTGATCATCCCAGGTGGAGCTAAAGACAGATATATCATCTAGATATGCTGCACTAAAAGCCTCCAACCCTTACAGGACTGTATTAACCAACCTCTGAAAAATGGCAGGTGCATTTTTCAAACCAAAGGGCATTACTGTGAATTGGTAGTGCCCTCCAATAGTCGAAAAAATGCAGTTTTTGCTTTAGCATCCTCTGATAACTTGATCTGCCAATACCCTGCAGTCAAATCAAAGGTGCTTAGATACTTGGCAGATGCCAGTGTATCTATGAGCTCATCTGCCTTGGGTATAGGGTGAGCATCAGTTTTAGTTACCTGGTTGAGACCTCTGTAATCTACACAAAACCTCATCTCTTTTTTCCCATCTTTAGAGTGAGGCTTTGGTACAAGCACCACAGGAGAGGCCCATGGACTTTCAGAGTGCTCAACCACTCCTAGTTCAAGCATTTTCTGAACCTCTTGTTTTATGCAGTCTCTGACATGGTCAGGCTGCCTATAGATCTTACTTTTGACAGGCATGCTGTCTCCAGTATCTATAGTGTGCTCACACCAAGAAGTGGTGCCTAGCACAGTAGAAAAGAGTTCTGAAAACTGACCCAGGAGATTTATGCAGTGGTCTTTCTGCTCAGCAGTAAGACAATCTGCTAAAACTACACCTTCCACTAGAGCATCTTGTTCTGTGGAAGAGAAGAGATCAGGGAGAGAGTCATTCTCTTCTTCCTGTCCTTCATCTGTTGCCATGAGCAGGGTGAGATCAGCCTTGTCATAGTAGGGTTTTAGGCGATTGACATGGAGCACCCTAAGGGGACTCCTGGCAGTGCCCAAGTCAACCAAGTAGGTGACTTTTCCCTTCTTTTCAACAATAATGTGGGATCCACTCCATTTGTCTTGGAGTGCTCTTAGGGCCACAGGCTCCAAGACCCACACTTTCTGTCCGGGCTGGTACTGAATCAGAACAGCCTTCTGGTCATGCCATTGCTTTTAGAGCTCCTGGCTGGCCTGAAGGTTTTTACTGGCCTTTTTCATGTACTCAGCCATTCTGGATCTTAGGCCAAGTACATAGTCCACTATGTCTGGCATAGGAGCTGTTAAAGGTTGTTCCCAACCCTCCTTTACAAGTGTTAGGGGACCTCTTACAGGGTGCCCATATATGAGTTCAAAGGGACTGAAGCCCACTCCTTTCTGGGATACCTCCCTGTAAGCAAAAAGGAGGCAAGGTAACAGGACATCCCATCTCCTCCTGAGTTTTTCAGAGAATCCCATTATCATTCCTTTGAGAGTTTTATTAAACCTCTCTACCAGTCCATTTGTTTGTGGATGATAAGGTGTGGTGAATTTGTATGTTACACCACATTCCTTCCACATGGCCTTCAAGTATGCAGACATAAAGTTGCTACCCCTGTCTGATACCACCTCTTTTGGGAAACCCACCCTGGAAAAGATTCCCAGGAGGGCCTTTGCCACTGCAGGAGCTGTAGTGGTCCTTAGAGGAATTGCTTCAGGATATCTTGTGGCATGGTCCACTACCACCAAGATAAACCTATTGCCTGAAGCAGTAGGAGGGTCAAGGGGGCCAACTATGTCAACCCCTACCCTTTCAAAGGGAACCCCAACCACAGGCAGTGGAATAAGGGGAGCCTTTGGGGTGCCACCAGTCTTGCCACTGGCATGACAGGTGACACAGGACTTACAAAAATCTTTTGTGTCCTCTGACATTCTAGGCCAATGAAACAGGGGGACAAGCCTTTCCCATGTTTTAATTTGCCCTAAATGTCCAGCCAAGGGAATGTCGTGGGCTAGAGTTAGGAGGAACTCTCTGTATTGCAGGGGAATGACCAATCTCCTGGCTACTCCAGGTTTAGGGTCCCTTGCCTCTGTATACAAGAGGTTGTCCTCCCAGTAAACTCTATGTGAGTCACTGACATCCCCATTCTGCTGTTTGACAGCTTGCTGTCTTAGACCCTCTAATGTGGGACAGGTTTGCTGTGCCACTCTCAGCTCCTCCCTGGCAGGCCCCCCTTGTAGGAGGCTGGACTGGCTTGTAGTGAGTACCAAGGGGTACTTGCACCTTGCACCAGGCCCAGTTATCCCTTCTTAGTGTATAGGGTGTCTAGCAGCTTAGGCTGATAGAAGGTAGCTATAGCAGAGCAGCTTAGGCTGAACTAGGAGACATGCAAAGCTCCTACTATACCACTGGTGTCATATGCACAATATCGTAAGAAAACACAATACACCGATATACTAAAAATAAAGGTACTTTATTTTTATGACAATATGCCAAAAGTATCTCAGTGAGTACCATCAGTATGAGGGTGCCAAATATACACAAGATATATGTACACAATATCAAAAATATGCAGTAATAGCAAAAGGGAGTAATGCAAGCAATGTAGAATTACAGTAGATTGCAATAGGAGCACATAGGTATAGGGGAAAAACAAACCATATACTCCAAAAGTGGAATGCGAACCACGAATGGACCCCAAACCTATGTGAGCTTGTAGAGGGTCGCTGGGTCTGTAAGAAAACAGTGAGGGTTAGAAAAATAGCCCACCCCAAGACCCTGAAAAGTAGGTGTAAAGTGCACCTATATTCCCTAGAGAGCACAGAAGTCGTGATAGGGGAATTCTGCAAGGAAGACCAACACCAGCAATGCAACCAAAGTGGATTTCCAGGCGAGAGTACCTGTGGAACAAGGGGACAAAGTCCAAGAGTCGCGACAAAGTCGAGAGTGGGCAGATGCCCAGGAAATGCCAGCCGAGGGTGCAAAGAAGCTGCCACCGGATGGTAGAAGCTGTGGATTCTGCAAGAACGAAGATGACTAGGAACTTCCGCTTTGGAGGATGGATGTCCCACGTCGTGAAGAAGCTTGCAGAGGTGTTTCCACGCAGAAAGACCACAAACAAGCCTTGATAGCTGCAAGGGTTGCGGTTAGGGTTTTTGGATGCTGCTGTGCCCAGGAGGGACCAAGATGTCGCCACTTGGATGAGGAGACAGAGGGGGCGCCCAGCAAGTCAGGGAGCCCTCACAGAAGCAGGCAGCACCCACAGAAGTGCCGGAAGAGGCACTACGAAGAGGAGTGAACCGGAGCTCACCTGAAGTCACAAAAGGGAGTCCCATGACGCCGGAGGACAACTCAGGAGGTTGTGCACTGCAGGTTAGAGTGTCGGGGACCCAGACTTGGCTGTGCACAAAGGAAATCCTTCGAAGAGTGCACAGGAGCCAGAGCAGCTGCAAATCACCCAGCAATGCAGTCTAGCGTGGGGAGGCAAGGACTTACCTCCACCAAACTTGGACTGAAGAGTCACTGGACTGTGGGAGTCACTTGGACAGAGTTGCTGGATTCGAGGGACCTCGCTCGTCGTGCTGAGAGGAGACCCAAGGGACCGGTAATGCAGCTTTTTGGTGCCTGCGGTTGCAGGGGGAAGATTCCGTCGACCCACAGGAGATTTCTTCGGAGCTTCTAGTGCAGAGAGGAGGCAGACTACCCCCACAGCATGCACCACCAGGAAAACAGTCGAGAAGGCGGCAGGATCAGCGTTACAGAGTTGCAGTAGTCGTCTTTGCTACTTTGTTGCGGTTTTGCAGGCGTCCTGAGCAGTCACCGGTCGATCCTTTGGCAGAAGGTGAAGAGAGAGATGCAGAGGAACTCTGATGAGCACTTGCATTCGTTATCTAAAGAATTCCCCAAAGCAGAGACCCTAAGTAGCCAGAAAAGGAGGTTTGGCTACCTAGGAAGGAGGATAGGCTAGCAACACAGGTAAGAGCCTATCAGGAGGAGTCTCTGACATCACCTGCTGGCACTGGCCACTCAGAGCAGTCCAATGTGCCAGCAGCACCTCTGTTTCCAAGATGGCAGAGGTCTGGAGCACACTGGAGGAGCTCTGGGCACCTCCCCTGGGAGGTGCAGGTCAGGGGAGTGGTCACTCCCCTTTCCTTTGTCCAGTTTCACGCCAGAGCAGGGCTGGGGGATCCCTGAACCGGTGTAGACTGGCTTATGCAGAGATGGGCACCATCTGTGCCCATCAAAGCATTTCCAGAGGCTGGGGGAGGCTACTCCTCCCCAGCCCTGACACCTTTTTCCAAAGGGAGAGGGTGTAACACCCTCTCTCTGAGGAAGTCCTTTGTTCTGCCTTCCTGGGCCAAGCCTGGCTGGACCCCAGGAGGGCAGAAACCTGTCTGAGGGATTGGCAGCAGCAGCAGCTGCAGTGAAACCCCGGGAAAGGTAGTTTGGCAGTACCCGGGTCTGTGCTAGAGACTCGGGGGATCATGGAATTGTCTCCCAAATGCCAGGATGGCATTGGGGTGACAATTCCATGATCTTAGACATGTTACATGGCCATGTTCGGGGTTACCATTGTGACACTGTACATAGGTAGTGACCTATGTACACAACACACGTGTAATGGTGTCTCCGCACTCACAAAGTCCGGGGAATTTGCCCTGAACGATGTGGGGGCACCTTGGCTAGTGCCAGGGTGTCCACACACTAAGTAACTTAGCACCCAACCTTTACCAGGTAAAGGTTAGACATATAGGTGACTTATAAGTTACTTAAGTGCAGTGGTAAATGGCTGTGAAATAACGTGGACGTTATTTCACTCAGGCTTCAGTGGCAGGCCTGTGTAAGAATTGTCAGAGCTCCCTATGGGTGGCAAAAGAAATGCTGCAGCCCATAGAGATCTCCTGGAACCCCAATACCCTGGTTACCTCAGTACCATATACTAGGGAATTATAAGGGTGTTCCAGTATGCCAATGTGAATTGGTAAAATTGGTCACTAGCCTGTTAGTGACAATTTGGAAAGCAGAGAGAGCATAACCACTGAGGTTCTGGTTAGCAGAGCCTCAGTGAGACAGTTAGTCATCACACAGGGAACACATACAGGGCACACTTATGAGCACTGGGGCCCTGGCTGGCAGGGTCCCAGTGACACATATGTGGTATATAATCAATTGTAAAATCAATGTAGATTGTTCTCTTTGCTCTGCTCTCAGGCTGATGTCATAGTCTGACATCATGTAGAATATGGAATGTTAGAAAGGTTTGAACAGAGCAGAGCTGAGAGGAGAAGAGTGTAGTTGGCCAGATTTCATACTTCTGTGATCCATGTTTCATCATTTTCAACACTGGCGACGAGGATGGGATCCTGTGGAGCATCTTAACACCATTTCTCAGGCTACTTCGTGCTGATTTGTGTCATTTTTTTGGGGATGCAGAGTCCTGATCTGGTTCCTGGGGGGTATGGTGGTCAGGTCATTGATTTGAGGGGATATTTTGAAGCGGAGATTATCTACAAGTCCAACACGATTTTTGGGAAAATGTATGTTCCAGTCAAGGGAGGAAGTGTATTGAGTTGGCCTCATCAGGCTGGTTTGAAAGTCATTTTGGATCCTAATTCTCCTTCTCCAGTGATGGTTAAGGATGAATATGTAAAAGCTCTTGGTCAGGTATGTGAAATAAGTACAGGAATAGAGGAGTCTTTCCGAGAATTTGTTGATGAATTTAAAGATGTGTTCAGTTCAAAGTTGGGTTGTTTGAAGAGTTATGGTCATCAAATAAAATTAAGGAAAGGATCAGTTCCTGTTATAGCCAAAGTGCGACCTATTCCTATCTCATTGAAGGATGATGTGGAAAAGGAAATTAAGAGACTGTGTGATGAAGGTATCATCGAACCTGTGGATTTCGCCCATTGTGGTAGCATGGAAACAATCTGGTGAGCTGAGGCTATGTGTGGATTTGAGGAATCTTAATAAATGTGTCATCAGTGATCAATTTCCGTTACCCAAAATCACAGAAATGGTCACTTTACTATCTGGGTCTAGATTTTATACGAAATTTGATTTGACCTCAGCATATCACCAAGTCGTGTTACATCCTGATTCACGTGATCTTACTACGTTTATCACTCCGTTTGGTACTTACAGATTCCTAAGAATGCCTTTTGGATTAGTCTCTGCAGCTGCGGTTTTCCAAAGGTTAATGTATAATCTGTTTGGTTCCATGGCAGGTGTCAAGTGTTTCCAGGATGACATTTTGGTATACGGAAGTACAATGGTTGAGCATGACGAAAGGGTTAGGAAAGTTCTTACCATTCTTAGAGATCATGGTCTCACACTCAAATTGAGAAAATGTCATTTCAAGGAAACTGAGGTGGATTATTTAGGACACAAGATTTCTGCAACAGGTCTGCATCCTAAGAAGAAGTTAGTAGATAATATCTTGCATCTCCGTGCACCTGGGAAAAAAGATGAGTTGATGTCCTTTTTGGGAATGGTTGAGTTTCACGCAAAGTTTCTACCGGATCTTGCTTCAAAAACTGTGTGCATGCGTCAGCTATTGAAAAAAAATGTTGAATTTGTTTGGGATGATGCGTGTTCAGAGGAGTTTAAGAACATCAAGGGTATTTTGTCTTCTTTAGGGTGTTTGGAATCATTTGACCCCAAGAAGAAAAGTGTAATCATGACTGATGCGAGTGAAAAAGGTTTAGGAGCTGTGTTGTTACAAGAGAATGAGGATTTGATTCGCAAACCCATAGTGTTTTGCTCTAGGACTTTACGTGGACCGGAGTTCAACTACTCAACAATTGAAAAAGAGGCTTTGTGTGTACATTGGGCAGTTAACAAACTTAGGAATTTTGTGTGGGGGAGAAAATTTGAAGTTTTTACTGACCACAAACCTTTAGTTGAGGTATTCATGAGGAAAGGGTTAGATTCTATTTCAGGAAGGGTGAGTAAATGGGTGATTAGTTTACAAGAGTATGATTACACTGTGCATTATGTTCCTGGTTCGTATAATAGAGTTGCGGATTGTCTCTCTAGATTGAGTTCAAATGCAGAGGAGAGTTCGAGTGAGTATGGTTTAAGGGATGTTTCTGTGTGCAGTGTGACAGGTGGTGTTGTAGAACAGAAAGAATGGGAGAAAGCGGTTGCAGAGGATGAGGTTTTGCAACGAGTGTGTGAAAAGATCAGAGGTGGTTGGACTCATGATGCCAAAAAGGATGTAGAATTGTGTGGCTATTGGAAGATAAAGGAGGAATGATCTATTCAGGATGGTTTGTTGTTGCGAGGTCTGAGATTAGTGGTTCCTATGGTTTTGAGAGATAGAATTGTTAGTCTTGCGCATGTTGGTCATCAAGGTATGAGCAGAACAAAGGCTAGAATTCGTCAGGACTATTGGTGGCCGGGAATGGATTTGAGAGTGGAGAGAGTAGTGAGAGAATGTATTGAATGTAGCAATAGTGACAAAGTTTATAAAACAAGAGTACCTCCAATGTGTGTAAGAGACATGCCACTAAAACCATGGCAAAAAATTGTGGTGGACATTGTGGGTCCGTTACATGGTAGGGGTGGTGTCACTTACTTGATAGTGCTTATTGATCATTTTTCTAGATGGGCTGAGATTGGTATATGTCACAGTACAGAAACTAAGAAAATAATTGAGTTTCTCAATGACATTTTTGGGCGTGAGGGTTTCCCTGATACCATGGTCACGGATAACGGACCACAGTTTGTCTCAAGAGAAATGAGTGAGTTCCTTGGGAAGTCAGGTATAAGGCACAAAAGGTGTTCTCTTTACCATCCTGAAGGGAAAGGAATAATTGAAAGATTCAACAGGTGTGTGAAAGAATGTATACAACTAGAGAATGCTTCAAATAGAGACTGGAAGGAAGGTTTAAAAGGGTTTCTTTATGCTTATAGGGTGACTCCTCATTCTACAACAGGAAAGGTCCCTTTCGATCTTTTCAGAGGTCGGAAGGCTAACACATCACTTGCACCTCCATGGGTGTATTGGAGGAAGGAAGTAATGGATCAGGACATAATGGATGAGAAGAATGTGCATGAGAGTGCAAATGTACGAAAAAGGAAATTGTATTATGACCACAAGAAGGGTGTGTGTGAGCTTGACATAAAGATTGGAGATCAGATATTGATCAAGAAACCAACTTTGAGTAAAGGCAAGAGTACATTCCAAGGACCTTTTGAAGTTGTTAAACTGTTCAGAAATGCCGTAAAGATAAAAGATGGTAGAATATGGAATCTTAACAGAATTGTAAAATTCATTGGAAATTGTTAAGATTAGTGTTTTTTATGCATTGTATTTTGTTATCTATTCTATTGTGAATTCTTTCAAACTTTGTATATAGTTGTCTGGAGCATTCTTATTTTAGGAGGGAGGTGTGTGGTATATAATCAATTGTAAAATCAATGTAGATTGTTCTCTTTGCTCTGCTCTCAGGCTGATGTCATAGTCTGACATCATGTAGAATATGGAATGTTAGAAAGGTTTGAACAGAGCAGAGCTGAGAGGAGAAGAGTGTAGTTGGCTGTGGATGGGATGCTCCAATAAAGGACCAGATTTCATACTTCTGTGATCCATGTTTCATCATTTTCAACAACATACACTAAAACAACATATATACAGTGAAATATGGGGGTAACATGCCAGGCAAGATGGTACTTTCCTACATACATGTAAAGCACACATGCTCTTTTGGCATGTGTGCACCTTACATGTCCCAAAAACAAATTTTGGGGTGCAGCAGAGGGGGCCTTAGGCCCCCAGCACCCTGGGGGTTTGCATTTCCAAAATTGAGACTTCTAGTTAAGAAATTTCAATTTTGGAAATGCAAAAACTTCGCAGATATGAGCCAACAGGCTCATAGGTGCGAATGGGGACAGATTCTCTATTTGCGATTCGGTAATAGCATTTGCGATTTTTGAGAAATCGCTATTACCAAATCGCAAAATAGATACATACTTTTTTGCATTTCTGAATTAGCGATTTCTTAAAAATCGCTATTTGAGAATCGCAAATCGGTTGTGTGATACATCTGGCCCTTAGTTTGGAGACTTCAGTCCCAAAGTCTGGGTCCTGGACTCCCAGGGCTGTGCCTTCATGTTTGTTCTGGCTGAAGGGGCCCTGAGAGGTGGTTTGCCTTTGCTGAGCACATGTCTCTACTTGGCACTGAGGTCTCTGCAGGTATTCTATGCATGAAACACAGCACTTATAACTGTGGCTCAGATTTACAAGAATCTGTCGCATAAGTACTGATGCGCCAGATTTCTTGTGCCCTCCCACGCCTACTAACTATATCATGGCGCATGTTAAGCCAATAGAGTTTTACCTCTAATACATTGAGTTGTCACCACAACCCTGGGGGCAACCACCGTCTTCAGCCGTAGTCCATCAGTTCATCTACCGTCCCATAGCACTGGACAAGGCTTTGGAATTACCTGGCGGCCTCAAGTCCGGCTCCCCAGACGACATTCGCCACTCAGGGCGATGTAAAATTGAGCCCTGTACCACTCTCGCCAAGAGCAGGTGCCCAGGGGTTTTCCCCATTGTGGATTGTGGGATCTGTCAATACTCATGGAAGAACGAATAGATGCCCATTCAAAAGGTTGTTGAGTTGCATGTGCAATTCGGACAACTTTGTTTAGGGTGCTCATAAATCGTTCCACCCCCCTGTTCGCTTGCGGCAAGTGAGGGGTGACTCTCTTGTGGACAATGTTCGGGGACTTGAAGTAATTAGCTATTTTGTGACCTTGAAAAGGTGACTTTTGTCTGTCCTCAGTTCTCCAAACAATCCATGGGGTGCCATTGTTTTCTCCAATTTCGGAAGCACTTCATTGCCCCCTTGTGATGCAATGATTTCCACCTCAGGGTATTTTGAGCAATCTTTGATGATCGCCATTGCGTAACTCTCATCCAGCAGACTTTTGAAATCGAGGCCGCACACACCCAGGGCTGCTGAGGTCCTCTTTCAGTTATCATGGGTGCAGGAGTTGGGGATCCACCAGTGGCCTCGCACCATGGATTGTATCTCACAAGTGTTTCTACCTGCTCATCCATGAGTAGGAACCACACTTAAGAGCACAGTTGGTTCTCCGTCTTGATCATTTCTGGATGGCTGGCGTCAGAAGTTTGCACAACTTGGGAAGTAAGGTTAGCCGGAATTACAAGTCAATGTCTCTGAAGGAGACAGCCATTAGGATCAACTGCAAGCTTGTTATGAACGTTATACAGACTCTCCGAAATGCGACATGTCTCTGGGGTTTTCTGGGCCCAGTTCTCTTTAAACCATTGTTATCTGTTGTTCAGCACTGCATCTAGTGCTTGTTGCAGGCACTCGTCTTGGGTGGTGGCTCGGTGGATGTTCTTCATCGAAATCAGCAGAGGTTGAGATCAGTTTAGTCAGTGAGTGATCAGCTAGCAAACACCACAGGAGCCCCCTCTACATTCTCCGGGCATTGCATGAGAACTGTCCCTAATCCTTTCGGCCCAGCGTCCACAGTGGTTAGTTTCTCTCTGTGGGTTTAAGTACATTAGTGTGGTGATTGCTGACAAGGTGGCTTTGGTGGCTTGGAAGGATTGCTCCGGGGCATCTCTACAGTGCCATGGGATAGCTGACTTAGGCCCTCATTCTGACCCTGGCGGTCGGCGGAGAGACGGCGGTCGGACCGCGAACATACCGGCGGTATTAAAAATGGCATTCTGACCGCGGCGGTCCCCGCCGCGACCGACCGCTACTTCTCCACTCCGACTGCCACGGCGGTCATGACCGCGGGGCTGGAGTTTGCGCACTCCGGCCCGGCGGTCGTCCCAAGACCGCCAAGGGTATTATGACCCTGCCTACCGCCGCGGTTTCTTGCGGGCGGGAACCGCCGTGCGAACCATGGCGGTAAGCACTATCGGGGCCAGGGAATTCCTTCCCTGGCACTGATAGGGGTCTCCCCCACCCCCCACTACCCACCCGAGTCCTCCCCCCACACCCTCCACCCCCCTGCCACCCCCCAGAGGTGGTACGAACCCCCTCCCCACCCCCACCCCGACATGCACATACATGTACCCCGACATGCACACACCCCCAACATGCACATATACACGCCCCCTACACACACATACACAACGGGGACACATACCCGCACACATACATGCCGACATGCGCACCTGCCGAACAGCACACATTACCCATAGACACAGCAGCACCCCCCGCCCGCATACACGCACTCACACACCCACTCTACACACTCACACGCACACCCCCATGCACGCCCACATCACACAACACCCCCCCACCCCCTCCCCTCACGGACGATCAACTTACCTTGTGCGTTGGTCCTCCGGGAGGCGACGGGAGCCATAGGGACGTGACCGCCAACAGAAGACCGCCAACAGAAGACCGCCACACAGAAATGTGGGTCGTAATTCTGTGGGCGGTGTTCTGCTGGCGTGGCGGTGGAGGTTGACCAGTCTCCACTTTCCCGCCGACCGCCAGTGTGGCTGCTGGCGGTTTTCCGGCGGAACGCTCCCAGCGGTCAGAATGCGCACAGCGGCACACCGCCGCGGTCGGCGGTCTTCACCGCGGCGGTAACTCAGCGGTCTTGCGAAAAGACCGCCAAGGTCAGAATGAGGGCCTTAGTCGGCTACCATAGGGCTGCGTTAGGGTGGTCAGATCGGGGATGAAACAGCTGCAGTAGTTAACCATACCCAAGAAGCTGCGTACTTCTGGCATTGTGGCTGGTGGATTAGCTTCCTTGATGTCTGCACCTTGTCCGGGTCTGGGGCAATACCTTCTGCAGAGAATAAGTATCTGAATAAGTTTAGTTTCTGCTTTAAGAACTCACACTTGTTCTGATGAAGGGTGAGTCCAGAGTCCTTGATTCCATGGAGGGCACTGCTTAGGTGTTTCGTTGTGTTCTGGGATTGACTTTGGATACAGCACTGACATTTATCATGCCGGGAAGGTCAATGAGCAGTTCTTGGATGGTGTTTTGGAACACCTCTGTGGCACTGGATATGCCAATGTTCAATCTGCAGTAGTGGTAAAGCCCCTCATGGGTTGAAAAAGTAGTGATGTGGCATGATTCTTTGGCCAGGCCGAGTTGATGATAGTCTAACCCCAGGTCAACCCTGGAGAGCCGGCATGCTCCACTTAGTTCTCTCACCAGGTCCTCCATGGAGGGGGTGAGATGCAATTCTCTCTTGATCACCACATTAGGTAGCCTCATGTCCACTCATATACTCACCTCACCTTGCTGTTTGGGTTTCCTGATTACTACGATCTGAGTCTATTATTCCAACTTCTCCAGCTCGTTTTTGACTTGGGGTCTCAGGTAGAATGCTATTCTTCTGTGTCAGAGGGCAATTGGCTGTACGGAGGTGTCTATGTGAAATTTAATTGATCCCTTCTAGGCATCCAATATCTTCCAACACCTCCAGGAACTCCATTAGGATGTGTGGCACTCCTTCCTGGTGCACTCCCAGGGCAAAGGAGACAATTTCTAGAGCCTCTGAAGTGCAGCATCCTAGTAGCATGCCATGTCCTTCTGTGACATACACACTGAAGTCGAGGGATTCAGCCGCATAGCTAATGGGTGTGCGAAACTTTCCCCGAATGATGAGGGGTTTACTCTATTGATATGCAAATACTTTAATACCTGTCATCAGGAGAGGTGGAGGGGGTCATAGCATCTGATAAGCCTCAGCGGATAACAAGTTGATAGATGCTCCTGTGTATATGGTGGGGGGAATGGGGTGTGCTTCCACCTGTGTCTTACATTGCATGGGGTGGTGTTGGGTTGGTGCTGCTGTGCCTCCTGTGAGCACTGAGTGCACAGTATGTTCCAGGACTTCATCATCATCCATATCACTGCTTGGTTCTTGCGCATCAGATACCAGGTTGACCGTAGCTTGGGTTGTCACAGGGCAGTTATTTGGGTGTTGAGTGAGGCCACCACAATAGCCACAAGATATTGTCACTTGCCCTCTGGCTTTGGGCTTCCTGTGTGGTAGCATGAAGGTGACGGCATTGACCGGCTCAGATTTGACAGTCTTTCGGAAGGCAGCCTCCATGTGTGATGTGCATGCTTTGGACATCTGTTAGGGATTGGCCAGACTTTTCCAGGGTACGTGCCCTCAGTTTATCTGACATGCACCCCTGGGTGATTTATCCAGTAATTTCTTCTTCCTCGTTGGCGAACCCACAGGTGCTTGCTAATCAATTGACTCATCAGCCTGTTGCTTGGCTTGACAGAAGATGAATCATTTGTAGCCCTGGTTAACTATGGGTTCAAAATACACATTGAGTGTTCTTATGAGGGTCATGTGTTTTCAGAGTCACTTCGGGTAGCGTCTTAGAGATTCAGTGTAAATCCTTTCCCCGTAGCTGGTCCTCATTCTCTCATGTCATCTGTCTTAGTTGATTCTAAATACAGATAGACTTGTTCTACCCAGACTTTCAACCTGGACGCCTGGGCCGACCGGGCCACTTCTAGGATGAATTGTTCGAAGGGGGTGAATGTGAGTCATGGTAGTGCCTTTTGGTTTGTTGCTGGTGCTTATTTGAGTCGAGGTAGGCAAGCTGGAGCTTTCTCTTTGGTCTTTGCTGGTCTGCCCTATGTGGGGCCATACTGGCGGCATCTAGTATGGGGTGGGCAGCCTGACTGCCACTTATGTGATTAAAGAAGGTAACCCCTAGGGGGAACAAAAGACTGTCCACCACTCAATACACTTCTCAAGCACTCATTCACTCCAATGATCAGTCTCAATAAAGGAATGTCTAGAAAATTATTTAATAATTTGGATAAAATGGAAGAAGATTAATTCAAAACAAATAATCTGGGAGAAAAAAACACAAGACATCCACCCTAGTCTATCATCTTATGCTGTCCCAAGTTTGGTATACACTGGCTAATTGATTTGTGCACCCAATCTCTATTCTATTTTAGGCCAGTTCCAATGGGTTCAACAATCCAGCTTGCGTCAACGCGTTTCTGTGGTCTTTCAGAGTCCTTCCACCACCTTCTTCCGGACGATTGAATATGCTCCCAACACATTCCTTTCATATCTGTAAAAAATAAGGGATAAACAAAAAATACATAAACTCCCAAATGTCCTACTCTCTTGAAGTATACATCCCTTAATCAAATCCTCCCAATATTACCTAAGTGCAATCCCATTAGGAAATCACCCCAATTCCTTTATTAAAACATCACATGGAGGCATCCATTGTAAATAATCAGTCATATCAGTGCTTTCTTAAGAAACTCCGCACCACCGTCATTAAACCTCACCACTTACCTGCATCTAATGTAACTCATACAAGCATGAGCGCACTAATCATCACCAAATTCGTATCCTCATCCAGAGAATGTATTTTGCTTCTCTATAGTCCAAGAATGTGTCACTTCTATATGGAAAAAGCAAATTAATAGGCAATTATAATCATAAACACAGGATCCAGTTATTCTAAGCGTCCACATTGTCTCTCTTTTTCTGACTCGTGACTTACCCACCACATGCGAAGCCCGTGTTTATCACCCCAAAGTGTGGTGTGTATAAAACAATTAAAAGTGATATGGTGATTAACAGTGACTATTCTATCTTAATAAATCACCCAATGTTGTCCTCAGAGCGTCCCATTTACTCCAGTAACTCTTTAAATTTGTTTAAATAACCAAGAAGAGCCCTGTGCTATCAAATTGTCTCTCAGTCTCTGACCTACGGGTGAGAAACAGGAATATGATTGCTTTCCTGGTATCACAAGGTAAATACACTTTCAAAATTCCTTAATTGAAAAATATATATGCTGTCAACTGTCAACACCCATGCTCTATAGTAGTCTTCAACAGGCGCATGTATCCACCTGTCACAGCACCAACCTCCCTAATATTATTTGTGGTCTTTTTATTTCCACCACATGATAAATCCAAGCCCATGTTGCACCTATATTAGTTTCGGGCTCACAATGTTTGACACAATATACCGATTCAGTGATATTGCTTGAACTCCTCTTAGTATGAAATACACCGGGGGAAACTCACATAACTTAAAGCGATTCCATTATCCATTTATCATATGTAACTCCTCGTGTAAAGACTAAAAATCATGCTAGCAATTGACCCCAAAATGAGACCCTCTAAGCTCCGTATTACTTTGTTTATCATGTGTCAAATATAAGTCTTATATGCTCGAACATACCGGGAAACCACCAGACCAATAATCATAATTTGGCTGTCCTTTCATTTACGTTGTATTGGGGTTCCAAAAGCACCTAATTTAAAAACTAAAGGATCTTGCTCACATAACAAACCAACACATATAACAAGAACCCCATACCGCTAACCATACTATAGAGCAGTGGTTCCCAACCTGTGGTCTGGGGACCCCTGGGGGTCCGTGAAGCCTTCTCAGGGGGTCCGCGACTGCTTAGAAAATAAAGAAATATTAATAGATATTGACAAATTAGGTCCCAAGCTTCCAGTAATGACTCAGTGGAGGGTCCCCGGATTCAAATTATGATTCAGTGGGGGTCCCTGGGGTCCATTAATGATAAAGTGGTGGTCCACAGAAGTCAAAAGGTTGGGAACCACTGCTATAGAGCTCCCCCCACTCACGCCGTACTGAACTTCTGCAGAACCTTCGATCCAGTAAAGGGTATCACTCACATTACAAATCAGACCTTAAGGATCACCCACCCATAACAACCTAAGGGTCATTTATTTATAAAGAAACCCCCTGTCCCAATCTTCCTTGCTGTTTAAACCTTTCTTAATGGTCTTAAATCTTATGATGTACCACAGTTCTCTCCTCTTTTTCAGCATTTCGCGATTTCCCCCTCTCTCTTTTGGGAGGATCTTTTCCAGAATAATCCACTGCAGATCTTTCTTCGAATGTCCTCTATTTTGGAAATGTTCCACCAATGGCTCATTTAGTTTGCCTGTTCTGATAGCTGATCTATGCTCACACAGACGGGGCCTAAATTATCTGCCTGTTTCACCCACAGAATCCAAACCACAGGGGCATATGATTAAATATTCAATGTTCTTACTGCAACAGTTATTCATGCTTCCTGGGGTAACTATAAAACCCTAATATTCGATGGATTTCTCGTCTACACACAGATCATAGCAACTAGAGTTGCCAAACCTATAGTTACCCTTGACTTCACTTCCGGTCACGCTAAGTTGTCTGACTGGGCGTTCCTCTTTGTAGGTGTGGACCAGCCTATTCCTTAAGTTTTTGTTGCATCTACATGCATAAAGGGGTTTGCTCAGGGCAGTTTCTCCTTCACTGTTTAAGACATGCCAATTCCCATTTATGATATTCTTAATCCTGTTACTGATACCATTAAATTGACTGACAAGTACAATCCTATCCAGTTCCTTTTTCCTACACTGATTTTCAAACATACTTTCCCTGTTATAGAAACAAGCTCTTTTAAAAGAATAGCTAGTCAGCTTTTGAGGATACCCTCTATCTTTTAGTTTTTGTTTCAATAGCACAGAATATTTGTAGAAATCATCAAGGGAGGTACAATTCCTTCTGAGTCTCAAAAATTGCCCGAAAGGAATACTCTCCCTTTGGGCTTTACGGTGAAAACTTGAATTCTGAAGAAGGGTATTTTTGATCGGTGGGCTTTGTGAAGAACTCTATATCTAGGAATCCACTGTTACCCTTGATGGAAATATCTAGCAAATCAACTGCAGCATCACTGACATGGGTTGTGAATCTTAAATTAATGCCACCCAGACTTAACCATGCCAGAAACTCGTCTAATTCTTGGCACAAGCCTACCAATATAAAAAAAGATCTCATCAATAAACTGATGCTAGGTCAAGACATTTTCAAAGAACGGGGCCTCTTCATTATATATGTGTTTTCTCAAGTGTCCCTACATAAAGACAGGCAGGACCGGCAGCACAGGAAGCCCCCATACTGGCCCCTTTAAGCTGTAAGTAGAGATCATTTTGAAATAAGAAAATAATATTTTTAAGGACCAAGGTAACACATTTTATGATAGATTCCCTATTAGCCTCTCTTAATACTGTCACCTCTAGGCAGCTATTTAACACTTTAATCGTATTGTCGTGTGGAATATTAGTATAGAGTGCTTCTATGTCTAGAGTGACCAGAAATTGCCTATGCATATTGAACCCCAACCTTCAATCTTAGATATCATATAGGCTGAATCCCTGACACATGATCTTTTTTCCCTGACTAGAGGTTTTAAAAAGCTATCCACATATTTACCGAGGGGTTCCAATAGAGACCCGATGCATGATATTATCGGCCTCAATAATCGGATTTGCCAGATTTACGTGAATTTTTGGAAGCCCATAAAATGCTGGAATTGTGGTGTTCTCATTTATAAGAAACCAGCCCTCTTCCTCACAGATCCATGCTTCTGCTAATCCATCACCTATAACCTTTCTACCTCCCTAGTTAAAGTTTCCATCTTTGTCATGGGAACTTTCAAATTATGTTCTTTCATTGACAAAAGTTCCTCTGCTCATCTCTCATAATCTATGCTATCAATGAATACAACCCCACCCCCTTTATCAGCAGGTTTTATGGTGACACTGGAATCCTGTTGGAGGGATTGGAGAGCAATTCGTTGTTCAATTGGTAAGTTATTTCTGGGTTTAAAAGGATCCTGCAGGATTCTCTGAATATCCATATTTATTAAACTCTCAAATAACTCCACCTCTTTCCCTACTAGTGCAAGGGAGGGAGTAAACGTGGCTTTTCGTCCAAACCCAGAGATATTCCGCCCATCTCTAATGAACTTCTGTTTCGCAAAGAACTTCTGTAACCTAACTTTTCTACAAAAGGCCTTTAAATCTTGCTGCAGTTCTAACCTATTAACCCTTGCTGTTGGAGCAAAATTAAGGACCTTTTCTAGGATTTCGATCTCCCTATCCGTCAAAATCTTTTGTGATAAATTTACTAAGGGGGCTTTATCTACCGCCAATATCTTTGGTTCCTTCTCCTCATATATTCTTGTTGGGGTTGATTCCTCTGTAGTGAGCCCCTCCCTCTGGTCCCCCCGATTCTTTAACCAGATCGTAGGCGTGATTCTAAAAGACTACTATTGCTCTGTTCCTCTGTTCCTGAACTTTCGTGTGGGTACTCCTCATCCTCACTACCTGAACCAGAGGATTCAGAGAAGGTAACAAGTTTCTCCTCCCCCCCACTTTTAGGGCCATCCATCTCCCTTTGGGGGTCATATCTCCACCCTGGTCTCTTTTTCCTTTGTAATAATCCTTCTGAAGGTAAGGGTATGCCAATTTGCAATTGAATCTATTAATATCCCTCCATTGTTTCACAGATTTCTTGTTCACAAGATTATCTCTGTATCCATCTCTTTCATGATTTAATTCCTCCAAACATTCTTTTGCATTGTCTAGGGCCATGCTTCCCTTCAAGGCTTTTTCCAATTCCTCAGTTTCCTGTTTTTCAATAACCACCATCCCTTGTGCCGTCTCAATAATTATCAACATCCAATCATGACTACATCAATTGACTATAAGTGTCCACGTCTCTAGGGATTTCCTGTTCTCCACAAACAAGCCCGGTTCATTTCTAACCTGAAGTCTAATCAGAATAATGCCAGACCTAACATATTGAATGAGTAGTTCTGGCACTTATTACAGGGCCTGGATCCTTTATGTGGTGTTGAACAGGGGAACCTGACTCCCACTGTCTCTACGTGGTTGCCATGCAGCCTGCTGGTTTGAAAATGTGTGGGTGCTCTTATGTAGGGGCTCATCCTCTTCAACCTGGCTCATGTGGTTGGGCTCTCAGTGCTGATTGGGCTGACGTGCTTTCTATGGGGCCCATTGGTGTGGACCTTTATGGGACCTCTCATGTAGGGGCTCATCTTTCTTCAAACTGGCCCACGTGGTGAGTCCACATCACTGACTAGGCTGATGACTAGGCCTCAGGCCCACCGCGGGCCGCTCTGAATGTTGTCAGGCCATGTGGTACAACCTCCATCTTTGGCTGGGCTGCCAGCCAGGCCACACTCCGATCTCAGCTGGAGTGATGGCTAGTTTTCTTGACCCTCGCATCACAAGCACCGCTCCTCCTTATGTAGCATGTGGCTGCCGCGCTCGGGTGTGCAGAGGCCCAGTGCCTGTATTTCGAATGCTCGCCTGCCCTTGTTGCCTGTTTGTAGTGTTGACAGTGGAGATCCGACATGGCATTGCGCTCCACGCTACTTGTTAGCGAAGGTGTGGGTCATGTTTCCCGAATAAGGACGGCCACCCTACCTCAGTAACTGCATGCCCACATTGGGCTTGGGTTACTTCGTCCATCTAACTGCACCACACCCATCCGGATAGAACTTTTATTAAGTCAAACGTGATCACAGCACAACACCATTATAACCTGTGGAGCAGGGAAAGGTGTATCCCACCCTGCGGATTGCCACACTTGTCCTCATCCTGTGTGCTAGTTACATCATAAGTGCGACACAACAAGGAGGTCAATGAGGAAGTCTGGGTGGGTCTAGTCCACTGGACCTGTCCGCCATTTTTGTTGCGGTGGCCCAAACTACCCTGACTCACAGACTGAAGGATATTGAGGTAGGCGGTCCAGTTACCAGTTGTTTATCGTGTCTTGACCAATCTTCCCAGTGTGTGGTTCCAGCCTAACCGCATACACTTCTCGCAGTAATACCCTCTTTCAATTCCCCATTTTAACATATTTGTGACCCCTCCACATTTGCAGTGCTCTGGTGTATGCTGATGACCCTCAGGTAATGCACTCATTAAAGAAGGACGGACCTGGTTATGTTCACAATCTATACTTCTTCTGTGATGTGATCCTACCTTGGATGGGGAAACAACTGTTAAAGCAGAGTAGCAGCAAATCTGTGAAGGGCATATTTGCATGCCCCTAGCACCACTGGTGCATCACGTTTTTTGACACTCCTGTGGCACACAGTGCAGACCCATATCCACGAGGCCACGCAAAGCGGCTTTCTGTGGCTTTTCATGGCCTCGTAGATATGGCGTAAGGCACCAATGCGCAAGCAGCTGAGTTGCCTTATTCTGCATCCAGGGGGCATTCCATGGGCGTTGTGGTGGATTTTCCCACACAACACCCATGGGTTTTGATGGATTGACAGATTTACAAGGATCTGTAAATCAGGGAATGTGTTCAAACCTTACGCCTCCCAGTAGACGCGTACCAGTAGAAATATTTTCATTTCTCCTTGTTTTTTTCTCTTTCTAGGTGTGATGCATTTAGCAGGACACATAGAAAGCTGAAAAAAGTCTCTTACGATTATTTTTGCACAGGAAGGTGACCCTTTCCACACAAAACAATCCTGCAAGCAACGCAGGCACCCTTGCACCATGATGTAAGAGTGCCTAAATTGGTGCTAGGCAGGGGAAGAGGACAGAAATGCAATGTATTTCGATAATATGCTGCATGTCTGTCCTTTCCGCGTGGCGCAGGGCAGCAAGCAAGGTCACTTGCTACCCTGTGCCACATTGTTGTAAAAATGCCCCTGAGCGAAAGAGCTTGGGAGACTCAATAGGGCCCTTTCCCTGGCTCTCTTCCCATCCAAGCAGACGAGGTCAAACCTTGAGGGGTATAGACTGATGACTCACTGTCCTTTAATGACCATATAAGCGCCATTTCTTATGTTAAAGAAAATATTGCGTTTTGAAGGTATTACTGTGGCAGTCTTTACCGAGATCTACTCCGCCAGTTGCTCAGAAGGTCGCCAACATCCAAAACTCGGGGACAGAATAGCAAATTTTTTCAAGAAAGGTCATTCACAGGAGAAGAAGGCAGTAAGGGGCAGATTTATGAAAAGTGACGCTGCACCTAGTGGAGCGCCACTTTTCTTGCGCCCCTTAGCACATCCCTAACGCCACCATGTGTGCGTAGTATAAAGTAGAAGTAGTTAAAATACGGCACACCATGGCGGTAGTCAGGGGGACTAGAGTCATAATTTTATATGCTAGTCCGGTGCTTTGCAGGATTAGCGTCAACAATAATGAGACTAATCCTGCAAAGCACCCAGAGGCCCATTGAAAACAATGGGAGCCTCTTTTTAACAACTGCGCTTAGCAGGAGATAAAATATGCCAATAAAAATGACGCAAAGAAATCGCAGAGATTTCTTTGCGCCATGTTTATGGCCCCCTTAGCACGAGAACATCCCCCTTTGCATACATTATGCGTGGCGCAGGCATAATGTGGCGTAAGGGGTTACAAAGTGACACAGTGCAAGCATTGCACCACTTTGTATATATGGCGCAGCATTTTTGAATGTCCAGGGCCACATTAGTGTAAACAAAATGACACTAATGTGGCATTGGAATGGCCAAAGGACAACATAAATCTGGGCCCAAATGCATCCACTGGCTGCAGTCAAGCAAAAAATTCAGTTTAAAGCAGCTTGAATTATGCACAAATTCTTCTATGACCCTGATAATTCCAGTTTCAAAGCACGTTCCCAGGACCCCTTCCTCATCACACACCCGGGTTCAGTGATCACTTAATCGCAACGTGCTAAAGTAACAAAGTGTGGGACGGAGGCTGACTATTCTGTTACCTGGGACGAAACTCTGGCAAGCTCTTCCTTTATCAGTTTAATAAGAACATATTGAAATATCCTGGATGTCCATTCACTCAAATTCAAGGGTAATAGATGATGTCACACACCCTTTGATCTCTGATGAACTACTTTTGAAAAATAAAATACCACTTTGTTTTCAGATGTTTTATAGAAACATTTAAATGAGAAAAATAGAAAAGGATATAGCTCTCTTAGTAAAGTATGAATTATAATTGCCACCCTCGGCTGGCACACAAGGGCTGCTGCATCACCTCGTGTTATGAAAGCATCATCCCCACTCCTAACCTTAGGGACCACAAAGGTCCTCTTCCCCTCGATTCTCAGTATCACCTGCACCTGTGTGTGCTTCCTCTTCATCTCACCTGGAGAGGGGGTGCCTTGTGATCCATAGGATGCTTGGAGTAGCACAGTGGATATGGAGTTTGTCATGGTTGATTTGCTGGCAATATGAGGCAAACATACCACCTGGGCATAGATACTCACCAGGAAGATTCTGAAATCAATCCTCATTTTTAACGAACACTAGTAGATTTTCTCTAGATCAATAAAGCGACAAATCATAGCCTTATCGGTCTTTTGGAATATATTGGCATATCTACTATTATTTCATGCAACCCAGCACAGCAAGGGAACTTGCTGCGATGCTCATGTGAAAGGGAGAGAGTAGAAATACTCTAGGCATATTTATCAAATTTTCACACAAAGCAAAGCAGCAAGCCACCCTGCTGTGCTGCAGGAAAGGGAGAGGGCAGGAATGTGCTATATTTAACATTCTTCAGCACATTCCTGCTCTCACCCGGCGCTGGCACACAAACTGCTTCCTGGCACCAATGCAGGCACTGGTGCCTGTGTTACAGACAGAATTGTTTTTGTGCAGGAAGGGACATCTTCCTGCACAAAAACAATCCTCAGAGGTGTTTTCCTCTTACTAAATGTGCTGCAGATAAGGAAAAAATGTTTAGGCACAAAGGTAAAGGTACACAACTGGTATTCAGGGGAACAGACACTGTAAACCAGGCAAGTAGGAAGTATTGGTATAAATTACTAGATTAAACAGTCCAGGGCCTCCTAGAATGGGAGGATCACGAATTTCCCCAGAGTACCAGCCCTGTTCTTTTCACCTAAAATCCACAAGAACAGTACAAACACTCCATGTAGAACTATTGTTTCTTCTATAAGGTCACTATTAGAAAACACTTCACGATAAATTGATTTCTTTTTACAACCTTTTGTTCAAAGTCCATCATTACATATAAATGATGATTGGGATTTCCTGAGACTCATTGAAGACATTAACTATGAGAATGATTATCTTCCTCTTTGTCTAGAGTCTGTGCACTTGCATCCAGCATGATTTGGGTCTTCAAGTTGGTCACCATTTCTTGAGCGCCAGGTTGCGCTCCTTTTTTCTGCACATGCAGATGCTATTACATAGGATGTGGTCCTGGCTCGATAACAATTTTATTAATTTTTGACAGGTATAACTATAAGGCACCGCAATGGGTACCTGCTAAGCCCCCAGTTAGACCAATCTGTTTATGGTCTGGTAGAAAGAGCAGATAGCCAGCAACACTTCTGTGTATACAACCAATGCAGTGCTCCGTGTCTGTTACATAGATGGCATATTTGTCAAGTGGAAGGGATCTAACGTGTCAGCTTTGGAGTTTGTAAGTTAGCTAAATAACAGCAAGGTGAGTCTGAGGTTTACCAGTCAGATAAACGCACAGTCCAGAGATCCATAGAGTTTTTGGACTTGAAACTAGAAGTCTAGGATGCCAAACTCAGCACTAAACTATTTTGGAAAAATACAGCTGGCTATGTCCTTCATGACGCATTTAGTAGTCACCCTGCTATTTTGATCCATAACATTACCTTTCAGAAATTGCTTTATGCTAGGAGGAAATGCAGCTGTGATGCAACATTCAAGAAGGAAAAGGAAATCCTGCTTAAAAGATTCGGTGAAAGGGAATACAAGTGCAGAGTTTTACAAGGTTCAGTACCAAGAGTAAATGGCATCAAAGGGAAAGGTTTACTTAGCAGACCACTGCTAAACAAGAAAAATGAGACAATTAGATTGATGACAACTTTTAGTAATAAATATAAGGAGGTGAGAAAAAGTCTACGCAGACAACCAGCTTAACATTGATTTTAAAAAAGCAAGTAACTGAAAAACAATTGTGTAGGAATCTGGTTACCACAGAGTTAACTGACACTACAAAATATCTTAATAAGGGTTTTAAGAGAGATGCAAAATATAAAGCCTGTAAATGTAGTGTTGGCATTGAGAAGTTCATGATACCTTGAAGGAATAGGGAATATTCCATTAATAAAAGAGTATCTTGTAATTCTGATGTCTGTGTATATGGCCTACAATATTCTTTTAAAAACATTCATGTTGGTTATACTATTTACCAAGCAAAGAAAGAGGTGCCAGAACATATTCGAGATATAACTAACTCATGAAGATAACCAGTATCTAGTAGCCAGACATTTGAAAGAATATCATTCCAGTGACAATAGTAAATTACAATTCGTGGAATTTGACAGAGTAACCCAAGAAATCAAGGCGGGGCAACAGAACTTTAGAATTCCACAAGTTTGTCAGGAAGACCAGGTCCTCGGGGCCTGCGCATGTTCCCAACATGTCCACCACTAGACAGCTCCAAAACTCTGATAGAAGTATCACAGAGCCTGAGAGATTCCAAGTGGGGGAAAGGGGGATTAGGTAGGAAACAGCTCGGAAGGAGACCTGTAGGAAGCAAAAGGTTAAACAACGCAGTATCAAGATATTATTGCATTGTCTTTCACTAGACTATGGTTCTAAGCGTTTAATGATACTCAGAACATGAAATAACACTCTGTTGAATCTAGGGTTCAATGATACTCGGAACATGAAATAACACTCTGTCGAATCTAGGGTTCAATGATTCTCGGAACATGAAATAACACTCTGTTGAATCTAAGGTTTAATGATACTCGGAACATGAAATAACACTCTGTTGAATCTAAGGTTCATTGATACTCGGAACATGAAATAACACTCTATTGAATCTAGGGTTCAATGATTCTCAGAACATGAAATAACACTCTGTTGAATCTAAGGTTCAATGATACTCAGAACATGAAATAACACTCTGTTGAATCTAGGATTCAATGATACTCGGAACATGAAATAACACGCTGTACTGAAGAAACATGAATGGCCTAGAACTAGACTCCAACTAGGCCTCAAAAAATGTAGGTACCTGGAAAAATCAAGAATGGGTTAATACAATGTTTCATATGAACTTTTCATGAACTATCACATACTGTCTAGAAATACAAGAACCTTCTAGAACAGTGGTTCCCAACCTTTTGATTTCTGTGGACCCCCAATTTAACAATAATGGAACGCAGGGACCCCCAATGAATCATCATGGGAATCCAGGGACCCCGCCTGAGTCATTACTGGAAGCTGGGGACCTAATTTGTGAATATTTGTAAATATTTTTTAATTTTCGAGGCTCTCACGGACCCCCTGAGAAGGCTTCGCGGACCCCTAGGGGTCCCCGGACCACAGGTCGGGAACCACTGTTCTAGAATAATGTTTCAGAACAAACATTGCATTTCAAACATGAGGACAAAGGCAATCTGAAACATTCCCAGTAAAACAATAGGAATTGTACTAGGAACTTAATTTGCACAAAGAATGTCACATTTTGAGTTTAGCGTCTTCACAGAAAATCCAGAAGCCCAGGAGAAATGTGTGTACTTCAACAAACATTACACATCAAAGTTTTTACTTGCCATGAAACGATCGCGCACACTGTTGCCGATCTGAACACCAAGTTTTACATGCAGGAAATGAATCGCGCACACTGCCGATTCTAACAAGAATTTGCAAATGCCATGAAATGATCACGCAAGCCTTTGCCGATCTGAACACCAATAATTACATGCGCTAAATGAATCCCGCTCACTGTCGATTCTCACAAGAATATGCAAATGCCATGAAATGATCGCGCAAGCCTTTGCCGATCTGAACACCAAGATGTACATGCGGTAAATGAATCACGCTCACTGCCGATTCTAACAAGAATATGCAAATACCATGAAATGTTTGCGCAAGCCTTTGCCGATCTGAACACCAAGATTTACATGCGGTAAACGAATCGCGCTCACTGCCGATTCTAACAAGAACATGCAAATGCCAAGAAATGATCGCACAAGCCTTTGCCGATCTGAACACCAAGATTTACATGCGGTAAATGAATTGCGCTCACTGCCGATTCTAACAAGAATATGCAAATGCCAAGAAATGAATGAATCGCGCACTCTGAAAGTTTCACGAGTAGGCCCAATACTCAAGAGTCTTTTAGAATGGGGTCGGGGGCCCAGCCCGACCTCTGTCTTACCACCCTGCTCAAGTATCACCAAGATAATGCGGGGCAGGCCAGGAACGTCAAGGTAGGCCTCCGGAACAGGAGCTCAGGAAATTGCTGCTGCTCTTCACCGGGACCTCTAAATAGTGAGCACGTGGAGCTGGGCTGGCTCCCTTATATAGAGTCTGGCCCAGCCCACAAACCACACCCAGTCATGCTGCAGAGAAAGCTTCTAGAAGGTCCTAGAAAGGAACCACACCCTAACACACTCAGTAAGCCTGCAGCAATACATTGCAAATGAACAGTTATTGCAAACATCATTAATAGTGTTTTTTCAAGGTTAAAGTCTGCAATGCAAAAGGTTAACATACTGCATATAAACACAATGCATGAATTATGCTCTAGCATAAAGACTGGGTTTTTGCATTTTAGTCGCCCATAGAGCGCACTGTCCTGATGTTGACAAAGTTTGAATCAAGGTATATTATAAATTTTATAAATCATAGTTTTATTATATTTTTTATTTATGATATTATAAATTCGGATGAAGAACTGGCAACGCATTGGGGCTTATTTTATATCTCTGATATGTCTATTACACTTGTAGTATAAGAAGCGGTAGCCACTTCAGTTCTTTACTTTTCGTTCTTATAGAGATGCAGAGATTCTTAAAGAGATTCTCCACTGTATCAGGACCTAAGATGTGGGCTAAGTTTTAGTTTAGAAACTTTAAGTTTTTCAAGGAGTTAGTATTTATAATTTTTCTGAATATCTCTGAGTCAGGTGTTTATCGACCCTGCGGCCAGCCTCCCACAGACAACCAACCCCACATGGCACACTGCCTTTGGCCATACGCAATGTGAAGCTGCCTTTCCCATACCACTATGGGCCCCAGTGACCCCATCCCTGGGGCCTTTCTTTTATTAGAAAGAGAGGGGGGCACACAGCCCCCTTTCCAATGCACTATGGGTCCGAGGACCCCATCCCCAGGGCCTTATTTTTTAAAAAGGGGATAGTGCATGTGTGCCTCCCTGAGCATGTAGTTCTATTGAAGCCCATCCCCTGGGCCTCCAGTGCTTTTAGGTGGTTGCCTCAGTGCCCATCCAGGGTATCCACCAAACACAAAGGGGCCATGGAAGAAGCCACCCTGGGTGCATCAGGAGTCAACACTGCTCCCTGCATGGGCAGGAAAACAAAAGTCTGCTCCCAACTGGCAGAAATATTTTCAAAGCTCCCACCAGGTGGGAGCTGACTTACTTCCCATGCCTGTACTCCAGCAGGCAGGTAAATTAATGGATCCTAGGGGTGGGCTCCCCAGGACACACCATATGAGCCCGACCCGGAGGATGAGGTTGCCTGGGCCTTATAAGGCATGGGGAGGGGTGGCAGTCCCTGTTGCCACCCCCACAGGCAACTAACCTCATACAGCTCACAGCCGAAGGGCGTGCATGTTTCTAAAAAATTAGTGCAGCCCCCCTCCACACTACTTTGGACCCCAAGAGCTACACCCTAAGAATTTTTTTTTAAAGAGGAAGGGGGCATGCGACCCTCCGCCCTGACTCATGTCAGGCCATGGGGTCCTCATCCTTGGGCCCAAAAGTTCTTTATAAAGGGGAGGGAAGCATGTGGCTCACCTCCCCAAGCCACAAGGGTTCCTGGGAACCCCAACCCTCACAGGCCTTTAGAGGAGGGGGTGCACTGCCCCCCCCCAAGCCAATAATGGCTCCGGAGATCCCATCTTCCAGGGCCAATATTTAAATGTAGAGAAGGGAGGCATGCGACCCCCTTCCCAGAGCCTTACTAGGCCCTGGGTACCCCAACCCCAGGGATGAATCCCTTACAAAATGGGAGGGATGCTTCACAGCTGCTTCCATTTTCTGCTCATTGGTGCTCTATTCTTTCTGTCCTGTTTCTAGCCTGTAAGTCCCCTGTTGTCTCTTGCACTTCATATGAATTACTGCTTGACAAACATTAAATTGAGGACATCCCTGTGTATTTTGAAATTGATTCAATTAATTTAACACAATTTTAGCCTTTTAATTAATTGGCTATTCACACTGCATCAGTGAGGGAGGACAAAAGCTAGAGAAGAGGATATTTCTATTCTGTTTTTCCTTTAATTTGTAGCTTTTAGAAGGGACATAGCTGACTTGTAAAGAAGGGCAGCCATTGTTCCCTCTCTTGCCTGGCACTTGAGAGGCTGCCATTTTCCGCTACTCAATGCTCTGGTCTTTCTGTCCTTGCCCATGTGTGGGGGCAGAGATGAAACCAGAGCTGCTAAAGATCTGCACCCCAGGTGCCCTGGAGGCAGAGCCAAGGTGTGCCAAAAGCAAGCCTGTCTGCATTCATCCATGCCTGGACATTGCCAGACTCCAGGAACCCTGGCATTTCCAACAGGAACCCAAAGGTGTGACTGACATGCCCACACGCACTCCTTCTCTCTCTTGGGGGACCTTTTATGTCTAGTGATAAATGCTGTAAAGGCACTCCTGTTAGAATTGAAGGACTTTTTCCCTGACGGCAGGACCTCTTGTCACTTCAACACCAGCCCGCCAGTTGCTACCTCCATTTTGGGGTCAATTATTAATTCCACAGTCAGTCATGTTACAGAATGTTAATTTACAGAATGTATACAGTGCAACGAATGCCCAGAGGCGTGTCCTGGTGCTGGATAAAACAGAGAACAGCCAGGCACAACAAGACAATACTACCATTCCACTGGGACCCATGGAATCAGGATCATTGTGCTTAGTAAAATTTTAGGTCTTAAAGAGCCAGGTTTTCAGGGACTTCCTCAACTGAAGCAATGAAGGATCCATACATAAGGAGCTTGGAAGCTAATTTGTAAGCATGCTTTGACAGAAAAGGCTTTGCCACCAAAGTAGGCATGTTTCATCCTAGTCAAAGCTAACATTTTGGCCCCCATTGAGCAGAGGGAGTGTGTTGGGATTCAGCTGACAAACGTCTGTACCAGCTAATCTGGTCCACTATGGTGGAGTGTTTTGAAAAAAGGCAACTCTCTTTTACACTGGAAGCCATTGCAATAATTTCAAAACATCTGAATCAGGCGGAAAGCATGGGAGACCCAGTGCTAATTTGGCTGCCGCATTCTATATCAACTGTAACTTCCTCACAAGATCCCCAACCAGTCCAAAAAAGAGGGAGTTACACTAATCCAGGTGACTAAGTCTGACAGCTTGGAACACCAGTAGGTGGACAGGTTTTGGAAGGAATCTTAGGACTTTCCTAAGTGCCTTTACAGGAAAAAGCTGGTTTCCAAAACACGCACAACCTGGCCCTCAGAAAGTTCTGGTTCCAGGTGGACCCCCAGATTTTTAACCAAATTAGCTAGGGCAGGCAAAGTTGACCACAAATCAAACAGCAGCGGATCTGGGATACAAGAGTGTTTTATCCACAACTCCACCTTGTCAGAGTTAAATTTAAGTGAGTTGTTCTGCAGCCGTCCAGCTAGTGTTGCCATACACTGATGGACAGGTTCCAGAGGATTAGCAGTTGCCCTCTGCAGCATGATGATAAACCAAGCATCATCTAGGTAATTCATACACCGGAAACAGAGTGATTTTATCAGTTTCACCATCCGACAAATGTAAATATTGAAGATTGTAGGGCTAAGTGCAGATCCCTGAGGGACTCCTTGACTTTATCTTCAGACATAAACGGGTGTGGAAACGCTGCCCGAGACCTAACATTTAGTATGAAACACTGAATTAAATGAATCGTACAGATCTACTAGAGCCAGGGTTGAGCCTTCCACCTTGTCCACCGGCCTTCGAAGATGATTCACCACGGCTAAGGGGCAGTCCCTGTGCTGTGTAGTGGATGAAACCATGACACAGATGAATCCATAATTTATCCATTTACAGCCAAAGGAGTAGATGAAATGTTTTTCCAGTATCTTCCCGATGAACAACAGCAGAGAGATAGGTTGAAAAGTCTTGATAACAGCTGGATCGGCAATTGCTTTTTTTGGTAGGGGCACTGTCAGACTTTTTTCCACTCATCTAGAACCAGTGCTTTCTGTATTACAGATCTCTGAGAGTGGAGGCCAAGGGACTCAAAAGCCGCTTTTCAATGGAAAGATAATATAAGATCCAGTGGTCACGTGTGGTCAAGGAAATAACCTTGTCAAAGACAGCGGCTCCCACTTTCCCACTCGAATGCCCTTGGCTTCTCTATCTTTTCCAGACGACATCAGCCAACCTTCCTGGTGCCCCCAGCCGGGCATGGGCATTGTTGCTTCAGGCCTTGGTACCCCTGGATCTAACAGTAAGGGACAGGAAGTTCGGAATGGTAAAAACCTTCACTTCCATGAAGCAGGACAGCTTATCAGACAGTTTCTGGCAAATCTAAATTTTATTTTTAGCACTAAAAGAGGGATAATTCTAAACAATTTCAAACACCTTTTGAGATGAGTTCTCATTTTCCACAATTTTGGCAATATGGAAGGCTGATTTTGCAGCAATCACCAGTTTTTTTTTACAGTTTCAGGGCTTTTTCAGTGTATCCTTTGCAAAGCTAGAATAATCTATGCACCAGAGCCTCGTCCATTTGTTGCAACCCAATTTGGCCTCCCAAAGGGTAGACAAGTACCATGAAGCAGCGGGACTGGCTTGTGCTTTTTTTTAGAACCATATAAGGCAGGGTTGCATCCATTGCAGACAGATAGCATAACCAATAGGGTTTCCTCTATGGATTGGTTCAAAATGTATTTTTCTCCGTCGATTTTGCGGGGCTTTGCAAAAGAGAGGTAACAGCAAATATTTGCACCAGTGGGATACCTCACTTTCAAAGCAGAAAGTCTCCTGATCCAAAAATTAGATCCTGTGACCTCTACTTTAGACATTCCCCCCCCCCCCCCTTGCCCAGTGTGACATACACTAAAACATTAATTTCACTACTTTAATGCTAGGTCTCTCTCTGCACAACATAGAAGTATGGGACACTATTCATACTTCTCAAGATGTCTCTTTTTCTATGCAAATTTGTCTCAGTCTCTCATCCATTGTTATCTTGCATACTGTGACACCTCAGTTTGTGCACACAGTCTCACTGGAACTAAGGTATACCAGGCTGATGAGCCCATAACTAGGGCAGAAATGGTCCTCGGTTGCTTGTGCTCCAGTTCAAGGAGGACCTGGCCTCGCAGTTCAGACTGGACTGTTTTCTTGTGGAGCAGGGTCAAGACTGATTTGCATATGGCTGGGTCCAAACTGGGGTGGCATGGTGGGTGAAAAATGATGGGCTGGAGTAAGGTCCCTGGTGATTGCCAGTAGCTGAGATTAATTCAATCATTCCATCACCTTGTTGTTGTTGCTGCTGCCACCCTAAGTGTGAGGCGTATGCTCAGACTTGGGTCCTGTGCTCACTGTGTCACTGTAAACAAGCTTTACTTGCCTGGAGATCTCCATTCAGGATGAAACTGTTCTTGGGTTGCTACTGTTCTGGTTGAGGGAGGACCTGGCCTGATAGCTTGGGCTGGACTGTTCCTATTGGTGCAGGTTCAAGGCTGATTTGCATATGGCATGGTCCAAACTAAGGTGGCCTAGTGTGCAATGAACTATGGATTGGAATGTGAACCAAGTGATTATCAATGGTTGAGGTTAATTCAAACATTCTCTCCATCACTGTTTTGTATACTTATTGTGATGCCCTAAGTGGGACGGGTACGCCCAGATCTGGGTCCTATGCATACTCTGTTCCTGGAACCAAGGTGTACCTGACTGGTGAGCCCATAACTAGGGCAAAATCAGTCCTGGGTTGCTTGTGTTCCGGTTCAGGAAGGACCTGGCTTGCAGTGGTGCTGTGTGACATTTCAAAGTGTTGGGGCACAAAGGTTGTGGGGGAGTATTATGGTGTGAGAAGGCCCAACCCATTGGTTGTTGGGGGCGGGGGGTGTTCAGCTCAAGGCAATTTTGAAC